>NW_027507718.1:543743368-543786846 GCF_037356315.1 Lithobates pipiens
GCACCACTCAGTCATTCTACGGACGAGGTGTGGTCAGTAGTTGCACCCCTCAGTCATTGTACAGACAAGGTCTAGTCTGTGGTCGCACCCCTCAGTCATTGTACAGACAAGGTCTGGTCAGTGGTGGCACCCCTCACTCATTGTACAGACGAGGTCTGGTCAGTGGTCACACCCCTCAGTCATTGTACAGACGAGGTCTGGTCAGTGGTTGCACCCCTCACTCATTGTACAGACGAAGACTGGTCAGTGGTCACACCCCTCGCTCATTGTATGGACGAGGTCTGGTCAGTGGTCGCACCCCTCACTCATTGTACAGACGAGGTCTGGTCAGTGGTGGCACCCCTCACTCATTGTACAAACGAGATCTGGTCAGTGGTGGCACCCCTCAGTCATTGTATGGATGAGGTCTGGTCAGTGGTGCCACCCCTCAGTCATTGTACAGACGAGGTCTAGTCTGTGGTCGCACCCCTCAGTCATTGTACAGACGAGATCCGGTCAGTGGTGGCACCCCTCACTCATTGTACAGGCGAGGTCTAGTCTGTGGTCACACATCTCAGTCATTGTACAGACGAGGTCTGGTCAGTGTTGCACCCCTCAGTCATTGTACAGACGAGGTCTGGTCAGTGGTCGCACCCCTCAGTCATTGTACAGACGAGGTCTGGTCAGTGGTGGCACCCCTCAGTCATTGTACAGACGAGGTCTGGTCAGTGGTGGCACCCCTCAGTCATTGTACAGGTATTTGATCCCCCAAGAAAAAGAAGACTTGATACTCGGTGGAGAAACCCTTGTTGGCAAGCACAGGAGTTGAGTTTCTTGTAGTTGGTTACCAGATTAGCAGACATCTCAGGAGGGATTTTGGTCCACTCTTCTTTAAAGATCTTCTCTAAATCCTTAAAGTGTCTCGGTTGTCTCTTGGCAACTCAAAGTTTCAGCTCCCTCTATACATTTTCTATAGGATTAAGGTCTGTAGACTTGCTAGGCCACTCCATGACCTTAATGTGCTTCTTCTTGAAGCCACTCCTTTGTTGCCTTGGCGGTACGTTTTGGGTCCTTGTCATGCTGGATGACCCTTTCATTACCCATCTTCAGCTTTCTGGCTGAGGGAAGAAGGTTCTCATCCAAGATTTTACAATACATGGCCCTGTCCATTGGCCCCCCAATGCGGCAAAGCTGGCCTTGACCTTTAGAAGAGAAACAGCCCCAAAGTTTGATGTTTCCACCTCCGTGCTTGACTTCTTAGGGTCAGAGTCAGCATTTTTCTTCCTCCAAAAACGGAGACTCGAGTTAATGCCAGAGAGCTCAATTGTGGTCTCATCTGACCACAGCACTCTGAATTCTCTGAATCATTTAGATATCCATTGGCAAACTTCCCGTACATGTGCCTTCTTGAGGAGGAGGACCTTGTGGGTGCTGCAGAACTTCAATCCATGGTGGTGTATTGTGTTGCCAATGGTTGGTTTGGTGACTGTGGTCCCAACTGCCTTGGGATCCTTCACAAGCTCCTCCCGTGTAGTTCTGGGCTGATCCCTCACTTTTCTCATGACCATCCTCACCCCATGAGGCAAAATCTTGCATGGAGCTCCAGACCGAGGGGCGATTGATGGTTATTTTGTATTTCTTCCATTTGCGAATAATCGCTCCAACACTTGTCTTCTCCTCACCAAGCTTCTTGCTGACGGTCTTGTAGCCCATTCCAGCCTTGTGCAGGTCTACAATCTTCTCCCCGACGTCCTCTGACAGCTCTTTGGTCTTGCCCATGATGGTGAGGATTGGATGGAAGAAGGAGATTCTGTGGACAGGCGTCTTTTATACACATAACGAGTTGTTGTTCGGAGCACCTTCTTATGCTGGCCATACGCGGTTAGAATATCATTCGGGAAAAAAAAAACGTTTGCAAATTGTAAAATTTGTCGAACGTGCATGCGAGAACGCCAACATTGTATCAATAGATGCCGCCCCCAATATTCGACATATTAGCGATCGATAACAACATAAATAGTACGATTGTCCTTGATCGATTATATAAGCAGCGGAAATGCGCGCGCACTGTCCATTTTTCGGACTATTTTCGTTCGATTACACTACTAATCGTTTCGAAAATCAATTGTTTTTGTGAAAAAAATCCAACATGTTGTTTTTTTTTTTTTTTCGGCGCAAAATTTGCATTTCGAGAATCGAAATTTAACCACTAACGCGTCGAACGATCGAGCGTAGCAGACGTTTTTTTCCGAACTATATTCTAACCGTGTGTATGGCCAGCATTACATTGATAGGACTAATCTGTGTACCCCATGAGCACCTACTGTAGCCGGTCTGTGGGAGCCAGAATTATTGTTGGTTGGTAGGGGGTCAAATACTTATTTTACTCACTGAACTGCAACTTATAACATTTGTATCATGTGTGGTTTTTTTTTCTGGATTTTTGGTTGATATTTTGTCTCTATCATATAAAATACACCAATGATAAAAAAATGATAGACCCTTCATTTTTTTTTCTAAGAAAGCAAACTCTGCAGGGGATCAAATAATTATTTTCCCCTCACTGTAACTATAACATAAATAAAAGACACATCAATTTTTTGTGTGGTCTGTTTCCTTTTTTTGGGTGTATGTTGTTGTCATTTTTTATTTGACAATAAATTAACATTTAACAAAAAGACTAATAAAAACAGTGTTTTCACAATGCGCATTAACGTTCAAAAGAAGCACCAAAAAAGCATGAGCGGGAACTCTATACGTTCAGGTGTGAATCGGACCTTCTAACATAAAAAATTAAAAGGATCCCAAATAATATATATATTATGCAATACAAGAAAAAAAAATTATATATATATATTTATTTAATTTATATTTATATATTTAATTTATATATATATATATATATATATATATATATATATATATATATATATATATATATATATATATATTTAATTTATATTTATATATTTTATATATAATATATATTTTTTAATTTTAATTTATTGTTTAATGACTTTCAGCATTGTTTTAAATTAACGTTCGAAAGAAGCGCCAAAAAAACATGAGCGGGAACTCACTACGTTCAGGTGTGAATGGGACCTTCAAACATAAAAAATTAAAAGGGATCCCAAATAATATATATATTATGCAATACAAGAAAAAAAAATTATATATATATATTTATTTAATTTATATTTATATATTTAATTTATATATATATATATATATATATATATATATATATATATTTAATTTATATTTATATATTTTATATATATATATATATATATATATATATATATATATATATATATATATATATATATATATATATATTTTTTTTTTTTAAATTTTAATTTATTGTTTAATGACTTTCAGCATTGTTTTAAATTAACGTTCGAAAGAAGCGCCAAAAAAACATGAGCGGGAACTCTATACGTTCAGGTGTGAATGGGACCTTCAAACATAAAAAATTAAAAGGGATCCCAAATAATATATATATTATGCAATACAAGAAAAAAAAATTAAATATATATATATATATATATATATTTATTTATTTATATATATATATATCTATAATATTTATTTTATATATATATATATATATATTTAATTTATATTTATATATTTTATTTATATATATATATATATATAATTTATATATTTAATTTATATATTTTATTTATATATATATTGAATTTATATATATATATATATATATATATATATATATATATATATATATATATATATATATATATATATATATATATATATATTTTTTTTTTTTTTTTTTTATTTATTGTTTAATGACTTTCGGCATTGTTTTAAATTTGGTTTGAATTCTCTTCTCTCGGCAGCTGAGTCCGGAGCGGGGAGAGATCCTGGTCACATCAGAAGGAAGGAGACTCATCCTGGAAGTGGAACGCAATCGGTGAGTGTCTTCATCGCTGATTCCGGACAGAATTTCATCTTTATTGCAGGATGGGAAAAGGGGCTATAAGAAAAGCCGGGCATTTATTGCTGGATGTGTCCCCGCTGTAAAATTCCCCCTCACTTCCTGTCCAGGTGACCACTGTCATCCAACCCCCCCCCCCCCTCCCCCCAACAGGAAGACAGACAGGAATAAAGCTTCTGATTCTTTCCAAAATGAAATAAACAATTTGGGTGGAATTGGGATCTGATCATTTTATTTATTTTAAACATTTAACATTTAGATTTAAAATTTAAAATGTAACATTTAAATGTAAAACATTCTAAAAAGCCCATTTGTCAGCAAGATTAGAACAAAAGATACATTTGTAGCAGAGTCGGGAAGGACCCCAAACTTTGGACAACGGGCTCTTTGCTGTTTCATAGACAGGTGCGGTTCGTTTTGTTCTGAATCGAAATTTGGACATATTTTGCGATATTTGGGAATTCGGTTGTATACAGATTTCTGAATTACAAACGTAACAAATTTAAACAAATCCGAAAAAAAGGAAGCAAACATTTTAAAACAAAATTTGGATAGTTTTTCAAATCGAATTTGAATTTCAGAAGAGAATAAAATAGAATAGAAAATAAAGGCATAGAATAGAAAAGAATAGAATAGAAAATAAAAGAATAGAATATAATAGCGTAAAACACAACAAAATACAAAATAAAAGAATAAGAAAAAATTGAATAAAAAATAAAGGGATAGAATAGAAAATAGAAGAATAGAAAATAATAGAGTTATATAGTTACATAGTTAGTAAGGTTGAATAAAGACATCAGTCCATCCAGTTCAACCTGAGTGAGTGTCTACAATTGTCCCTATCCCTGTACATTGCACACTCAATAAAGTGAATACAAATTAAAAGAATAGGAAAAAATTTAATAGAAAATAAAGGCATAGAATAGAATAGAAAATAATAGAATAAAAAATAAAAGAATAGAACATAATAGCGTAAAACACAACAAAATACTAAATAAAAGAATAGAAAAAAATAGAATAAAAAATAAAGGGATAGAATAGAAAATAGAAGAATAGATAGAATAGAAAAGAATATAATAGAAAAAAAAATAGAATAGAAAATAGAAGAATAGAAAATAATAGAGTTACATAGTTAGTAAGGTTGAATAAAGACACCAGTCCATCCAGTTCAACCTGAGTGAGTGTCTACAATTGTCCCTATCCCTGTACATTGCACACTCAATAAAGCGAATACAAATTAAAAGAATAGGAAAAAATAGAATAGAAAATAAAGGCATAGAATAGAAAAGAATAGAATAGAATAGAAAAGAATAGAATAGAATAGAAAATAATAGAATAGAATAAAATAGCGTAAAACACAACAAAACACAAAATAAAAGAATAGAAAAAATTAGAATAAAAAATAAAGGGATAGAATAGAAAAGAATATAATAGAATAGAAAATAATAGAATAAAAAATAGAAGAATAGAAAATAATAGAGTTACATAGTTACATAGTTAGTAAGGTTGAATAAAGACACCAGTCCATCAAGTTCAACCTGAGTGAGTGTCTACAATTGTCTCTATCCCTGTACATTGCACACTCAATAAAGAGAATACAAATTAAAAGAATAGGAAAAGTAGACTAGAAAATAAAGGCATAGAATAGAAAATAATAGAATAGAGTAAAATAGCGTAAAACACAACAAAACACAAACTAAAAGAATAGAAAAAAATGTAATAAAAAATAAAGGGATAGGATAGAAAAGAATATAATAGAATAGAAAATAATAGAATAGAAAATAGAAGAATAGATAATAATAGAGTTACATAGTAAGCTTGAATTAAGACACCAGTCCATCCAGTTCAACCTGAGTGAGTGTCTACAATTGTCCCTATCCCTGTACATGGCACACTCAATAAAGTGAATACAAATTAAAAGAATAGGAAAAAATAGAATAGAAAATAAAGGCATAGAATAGAAAAGAATGGAATAGAATAGAAAATAATAGAATAGAAAATAAAAGAATAGAATAAAATAGCATAAAACACAATAAAATACAAAATAAAAGAATAGAAAAAAATGAAATAAAAAATAAAGGGATAGAATAGAAAAGAATATAATAGAAAATAATAGAATAGAAGAATAGAAAATAATAGAGTTACATAGTTAGTTAGGTTGAATAAATACACCAGTCCATCCAGTTCAACCTGAGTGAGTGTCTACAATTGTCCCTATCCCTGTACATCGCACACTCAATAAAGTGAATGCAAATTAAAAGAATAGGAAAAATTGAATAGAAAATAAAGGCATAGAATAGAATAGAAAACAGCAGAATACAAAATAAAAGAATAGCAAAAATAGAATTGAAAATAAAGGGATAGAATAGAAAAGAATATCATGGAATAGAAAATAGAAGAATAGAAAATAATAGAGTAAAACAAAACAGAACAGAATATAAAATAAAAGAATAGAAAAAAAATAGAATAGAAAATAAAGGAATAAAATGGAAATATTATAATAGAATAGAAAAGGATAGAATAGGAAAAAAAGAATAGAATATAATAGAGTAAAACAGAACAGAATAGAAAAAAAATAGAAAAAATAGAATAAAAAGGGATAGAATAGAAAAGAATATAATAGAATAGAAAATAATAGAATAGAAGAATAGAAAATAGTAGAGTTACATAGTTACATAGTTAGTAAGGTTGAATAAGGACACCAGTCCATCCAGTTCAACCTGAGTGAGTGCCTACAATTGTCCCTATCCCTGTACATTGCACACTCAATAAAGAGAATACAAATTAAAAGAAAAGGAAAAAATTGAATAGAAAATAAAGGGATGGAATAGAATTCAAAATAAAAGAATAGAAAAAAATAGAATTGAAAATAAAGGAAATAATAGAAAAGAATAGAATAGAAAATAATAGAATAGAAAATAGAAGAATAGAAAGTAATAGAGTAAAACAAAACAGAACAGAATATAAATTAAAAGGCAAGAAAAAAATAGAATAGAAAATAAAGGGATAGAATAGAAAATAATAGAATAGAAAATAATAGAAAAGAAAATAAAATAATAAAAAATATTAGAGTAAAACAGAACGGGATAGAAATCAAAAGTATAGAAACAAAATAGAATAGAAAATAAAGGGATAGAATACAAATATTATAATAGAATAGAAAAGAATAGAATAGAAAAAAAGAATAGAATATAATAGAGTAAAGCAGAACATAATAGAAAATAAAAGAATAGAAAAAATAGAATAAAAAAAAGGGATAGAATGGAAAATAATATAATATAATAGAAAATAATAGAAAAGAAAAGAAAATAATAAAAAATATTAGAATAAAACAGAACGGGATAGAAAATAAAAGAATAGAAACAAAATAGAATAGAAAATAAAGGGATAGAATACAAATATTATAATAGAATAGAAAAGAATAGAATAGAAAAAAAGAATAGAATATAATAGAGTAAAGCAGAACATAATAGAAAATAAAAGAATAGAAAAAATAGAATAAAAAAAAGGGATAGAATGGAAAATAATATAATATAATAGAAAATAATAGAAAAGAAAAGAAAATAATAAAAAATATTAGAATAAAACAGAACGGGATAGAAAATAAAAGAATAGAAACAAAATAGAATAGAAAATAAAGGGATAGAATACAAATATTATAATAGAATAGAAAAGAATAGAATAGAAAAAAAGAATAGAATATAATAGAGTAAAGCAGAACATAATAGAAAATAAAAGAATAGAAAAAATAGAATAAAAAAAGGTATAAAATGTAAAACAATATAATAGAATAGAAAATAATAGAATAGAAAATAAAAGAATAGAATTATTCTATATTATATGTCACCCAGCACACCTATCACAGCAGGCGACGTGGCCCTGGGGTTAGCTCGAATGCAGATGGGCAGGGCCCCGGGCCCCATAAAACCTTTGGGGACCTTTTATCTCCTCATTTGCTGTCCGCATGCAATGCGGGGGAAGGGACTATCCTCCCGGGAGAGACACACTGCAGCCACACATTACGGTGACTCCGGAAGAGGGTAAGGATCCATTATATATTGCCAAAATTACCGGCCAAACTCTCTTCTAAATGTGGATCTAAAAATAGTCACCAAAATCCTTTCCATACACCTGATGGTCCCGATCCCCCAATCGATCCACTGCGACCAGGTTGGGTTTGTCCCCACGAGGGAGGCTCCAGATAACACTCCCAGGGCAATTCATTTGATTCATGCTTCCCAGACACGGAAGAAAGCATCGCCGCTTCTCTCAACCGATGCCAAGAAGGCGACCAACGCGGGGAGTTGGCCCTTCCAGGTGGAGACTCTCCGCTGGGTAGGCCCGAGGGAACGGATGATGAATTGGGTTCAGGCTATTTATTCTTGTCCTTCAGCCCAAGTTAAGGTAAACGGCCACCTTTCGTTTTGGATGTTGAACGGGATGAGACGGGGAGCCCCTATGCCTCCTTTGATCTTTATTTTGAACCCTTTTGCCGTTTCGTCACAGACGACCCAAATATCTCGGGCCAGAGATTAGACGTTCCCCCAAAATTGCCGCTTTCGTAGGTGACTTGTTGTTCTTCCTCACTAACCCCTTGGTATCTATCCCAAACCTTCAATTGGAACCGATGATCTATGAGGAGCTCTCTTTTTTTCCGCATCAGTTATCAGAAATCAGAGGCGCTGGATGTGTCTCTGCCGGGTGGACTTTCCCTTTAACTGGGCTTTATCTTACCTTAAGTGTTTGGGTATCCTTTTGCCCTGCAAGGTGGAAGAGATTTTTCCTCTTAACCCCCCGCCCCCTTTTGACAACTATAAAGAAGAACCTCAAGGACTGGCAACACGGCCTGTTCTCCTGGTTTGGGCGCTGTGGCATAGGAAAAACGAACGTTATGCCTCGGTTGTTGTATCACTTTCAGGCACTCCCCGTACGGGTTTCTGGCTCCTTCCGTAGAGCAGTAAACCAGGCTTTGGTCACTTTCTTTTGGGCCCAGAAACCCCCTTGGCTAACCCAATCTATTCTGCGACTTCTGAAATTGCTAAGTGGCATGGCATTGCCGGATGCTAACCTCTACCACTTGGCTTGCCATCTGACCTGTCCTGGATTGGTGACAGTGGGTGATGATTGAGCAACCCCTGGAGGGGATACAGTTGGAGTCGATGCCTTGGTGCCAGAGGTCCTTACCACAAATGATCCTAGATCACCCTACGGTGGAGAAGACGTGGCGGTTAGCCCAGAAGGTCTTCCAAGACCACTTGGAACCACTTGGCTTGCCATCTGACTCATGTCCTGGATTGGTGACAGTGGGTGCAGATTGAGCAACCCCTGGAGGGGATACAGTTGGAGTTGTGCCTTGGTGCCATAGGTCCTTACCACAAATGATCCTAGATCACCTTACGGTGGAGAAGACGTGGCGGTTAGCCCAGAAGGTCTTCCAAGACCACTTGGAACCACTTGGCTTGCCATCTGACTCATGTCCTGGATTGGTGACAGTGGGTGCTGATTGAGCAACCCCTGGAGGGGATACAGTTGGAGTCGTGCCTTAGTGCCAGAGGTCCTTACTACAAATGATCCTAGATCACCCTACGGTGGAGAAGACGTGGCGGTTAGCCCAGAAGGTCTTCCAAGACCACTTGGAACCACTTGGCTTGCCATCTGACCCGTGTCCTGGATTGGTGACAGTGGATGCAGATTGAGCAACCCCTGGAGGGGATACAGTTGGAGTCGGTGCCTTGGTGCCAGAGGTCCTTACCACGAATGATCCTAGATCACCCTACGGTGGAGAAGACGTGGCGATTAGCCCAGAAGGTCTTCCAAGACAACTTGGAACCACTTGGCTTGCCATCTGACTCGTGTCCTGGATTGGTGACAGTGGGTGCAGATTGAGCAACCCTTGGAGGGGATACAGTTGGAGTCGGTGCCTTGGTGCCAGAGGTCCTTACCACAAATGATCCTAGATCACCCTACGGTGGAGAAGACGTGGCGGTTAGCCCAGAAGGCCTTCCGAGACTTTTCCTATCGCACCAACCGCATCGCCGCCCACACCAATTGTTGGCAACCTGGCTTTCAGCCCTGGACTCAACAACCCTAGATTTCAACAACTAAAAGTGGCGCCAAGATCACAGGTGCAACATTTTCTTACCAATGGTGAGTGGAAGACTAGGCAACAAATTATGGACGACCCAGCCCTTGAGGCTCTACCCTTCTGGCAAAAACTACAGTTAGCTCGTTTTGTTGGCTCTCTACTTGCCCCGGAGGCCTTCCTGAGGCGATTAACCTCTTTTGAACTATTATGTCTGGAGCAGTCTCCGATGCCACATGTCTCCCAGACTTACCAACTATTGTTATCCCAGCCTCCCGACTTTAGACCTACATTTGTTGCCAGGTGTCAACGGGAGCTGGGAATACAACTTACTGAGAAACAGGTCGAAAGACTCTTCCTTTTTTCTTACAAAACGTCTTTCTGCTCCAAACATCTAGATTCGGCATTCAAGGTGCTAACCCGGTGGTACTACAGAGGATCTAAAAGATGTTTCCCCAGAGCTTGGATCATTGCTGGAGATGTGGGGAGGACACTGTTTCGCTTCTTCGCATCTTCTGGTCCTTTAGTCCTTCTGGACGGAGGTCCACCGCATAACCCAGAAGTTCACTGACAGGGAGCTGCCATGGTTCTTTCTACTGCATCATCACGGGATTACGACCTACAGGAGATCCATCCTGCCTCTCCTGCTCACAGCGGCGAAAAGCTGCATCCCGCTGTTGTGAAAGCAGACACAGCCACCGCCGGTAGCCGGTTGGTTCAAAAAAGTGGCGGGCATTAATTCAATGGGGGATTTGGTGGCCACAGAGAAGGGCCTGCGTGAGATGGCGGCTTAGTCACCTGTAAGAGGTGCCATCTCGGGAGGCCCCCTTCCCGGACATGGTTGGGTGACTGGTTGGTGGCACCCCCTTCTTTCATTGACCACCCACACCCCCCTCTTTTTTTTTCTCCCTCTGTTCCCCCCCCCCGTTCTCTTCTTGTAGTTAAGACCTTTGGGGTCATCTCTAGGTATGTCTCTCGCGATAGCCGTGCTAAAATTATCATGTGGCCTACAGAGACTCCCTAAGACCTGGAAGTCCAAGGATGGTTTCCCTGAGACGTTGGTTCATGCTCTACTATAATCAGGGCAGGACTTAGGGTGGTGGGGGGCCCCTGGGCTTGAGTCATTTTCGGCCCCTACCTTCTTTACATTACCGAAATTATCAGCGTACAACACGCGTCGGGTACAACATGCAACCCAATTTTAGGAGTGTATTTTAAGGAAAAAAACTTTTAGGAGCGAAGTTTAAGGAAAAAACTTACACTTAAATGCCCATCAGTGCATCCTTATCAGTGTCCATCTGCAGCCTTGCCCATCCATCTGCAGCCTTGTTAGTATCATTTTCAGCCTTGTCATTGCAGTCTTGAAGTTTAAAAATGGCGCCGCCGAGATACAGAGTCCTGTGTATCTCAGCAGCTCTCGGGTCCTCTTGGCGGCTCTCGGGTCCTCTTGGCGGCTCTCGGGTCCTCTCGGTGGTTCGCAGGTCCTCTCGGGGGTTCGCAGGTCCTCTCGCAGTCCCGAGCAGAACCAAGAGTACTCGGCTCACAGTCATGCCCAGTCCCTGTGTTATGTCCATCATAGGGCGGGACTGGGCATGACTGTGAGCGGAGCGGAGTACACTCGGCTATGTATGTCGGCAGGGCCCCCTATTGGCCCCCATGGGCTTGAGCCCAGTCAAGACCAATGGTAAGTCCGGCCCTGACTATAATGTGGTGTTTGCTCTATTGGATTGCTTCATTTTTCGCACATCAATTTGGTGGTTTCTGTATTTCCACATGTCTTACACAAATAAAGAATAAAAAAAAAAAAAGAAAGTAAGTAGTATGCAGTGATAACAATAGAAGACAGATTCTGATTGGTTACTGTGGGCTAGTTAACGTTGTTCTGGTCCTCATGAAGCCCCCACGCCCTGCCGTTCTCACCCCGGCGGCTGCGCCCGCTCACAGTCTCTGTGTCCTGAGCCGACTGTAATGGATCCGTCTCCCTCCCGGCTGTTTTTTGGAGCGAGGCCTAGACAGGACGTGTTCACTGAGAGGTGGTGGTGGGGGGGAGGGAAATCGCGCTGTCCACGCACTGCAAGATTGGAATGATTACACGTTCTGGAGAGACACAAGAAAAATAAATATTTGCCTTTTATTGAATTTCACCGACTCTGGGGGAAAATCTGCCCGCTGGAGCAACCCCTGAAGGTGCGTCAGACAGAAAGAGAGAGAGAGAGACGCGCATTCACAGAACAAGAATACCTCATATTAATCTTACCCTAACCCAAGAAAATAAATAGTAATGGTTAAAAAAATAATAATAAATTAATTAACCCCTAACCATAACCTTTAACCTTTAACGCCTTACAAATAATTAATAATCAATATTAAATAAAAGCGAATGAAACACTTAGCAAAAAATTATGAAACAGATAATATTTGTTTTTACTCTTGGCTAATAAAAGAACACCAAAGCTCAAAAACACTTTGCAAATATTGTACAAAAGCGCGCATACAAACACCAGAAAAAAAAAACGCTGAAAAACACGACGCTCAGGTGTGAATGCAGCCTTATGCCCCGTACACACGATCGAACTTTCCGACAAGAAAACCGTGGAATTTTGTTTCGAAGGTTGTTGGCTCCAACTTGTCTTGCGTACACACGGTCGCACGAATGTTGGCCAACAATTCCGAGCGTGGGAACGCGAAGACGTACGACGAGCCGATGAAAAGGAAGTTCAATGGTCATGTGATATCTCGCTAGTTTTACAAGACCAATCACTTTCGGCTCGTACTTGATTCCGAGCACGCGTTAACTTTTTGTACGACGGGACTTGTGTACACACGATTGGAAAGTCTGCTGGTGGAAAATTTGAGAACCCTGCTAGCTAACATTTGTTGGCGAAAAGTCCAAAAACAAATGTTTGATGGAACGTACACACGGTCGGCTTTTCAGCCAACAAGCTCACATTCAACATTTCCGGCCGGAAAGACCGATCGTGTGTACGCGGCATAAGGCTCCATGCACACTGGGCTAAAAGTGATTGTAAAACCCTTACAAACCACTTTGACCTACAGGTAAGTCTAGATTAAGGCTTACCTGTAGGTCCAAGAAATATCTCCTAAACCTACACGGTTTAGGAGATATTTGCCAAAAACACAGGCACCGCTGTCTACGGCGCATGCTGTCAACGGCGATATGCCACGAGTGGCGGCTCCTGTGCGCATGCGCGGGAGTGACGTCATCGCGGCTTCGCCGAATGACAGCGGCGGAGCAGCGAGACCCACCAAGAAGATGGAGGCTCCGGACTACAGGGGACATCGGTGACTTCGCTGGCTCCTGTGTCAGGTAAGTGACACATAATGGACTACTATGCGATGTGATGCGATGCGATGCATAGTAGCCCATTATGCTTTACCTTTGCAGGGAATCAAAGAGGAAGTAAACTCATCAGGGTTTACTTCCTCTTTAAGAAAATGCCAGTTCCCTTGGCAGAACGTTTTTTTGTACAAAGTTTAGGTGAGTTTAGGTGAGTTTAGGAAAGTTTTGCGTTGTTTCCGCCATAGAGCTCCAATCAGAAAGGCAAACCAGAAGGTTTTTTTTTTCTTGCCTCTAAACGCTGAGCTTAAAATATGCCTGTAATTGCCCAAAGGTGCCTGGACACATAGGATAGCATTGAGCTGCTTCTACAGGCAAAACACAATACTCCTGTAGTAGCAGCGATTTTGATGCCAGCGTGCATGGAGCCTAACCCCGAACCCAGCCATGATCGATTCTACTATACCACCAAAACCTGGACCAATAACCACAATGATATGTGCTCACACTTGACACAACAAATGTGTGTCGAACAAAAAATGAGAACTGAAAACTTTTGTCCCAGATGTGAGCAGATGTGGTTTCCGTTACATTGTATTGTACAGTTCTGGAACCGCACAAATAAACGGCAGAACTCTAACGTCTGGTATGAGTGAAGCCCTCAAGACCTCGGAGAGTCCTACAAACCAGGAGGTCTGCATGAAGCATAGACCCTCGCCTGGCCAATAGTGACTCACTCTTAATATTAAAACATCAGACAAATAGAGGGATAGCACTGGGGCCTTAGGATCATCTTATTTTCCATACAAGTTACTATTGTATTTGGATGGGGTTTCTCATCTACCGTTTAGATCAACTTTTTCAACACCGAGGAACCCTTGAATTAACTTTCCAGTTTCAAGGAATCCCTAATAAAAATGACTAGATCTACAACCTGTGATACATTAGTGTGATGGACAGTGGGAAGAATGTTCCTTACATTTGTGGTCATTGTGGAGAATTCCCACCTTACAGATACCTAAAAAGATCAATGGTGTCAGTGTGAACTTCTCTGAGAGGCAGAAACTGCTCATTGCTCAAGGAACCCCTAGCAACCCCTGGAGGAACCCTAGGCTTCCACGGAACCCTGGTCTAGACACAATTTTTTTCCAAAGTAGGATAAGTGTTTTATTACAGAGCCAACACCTTTCAGCGACCAGAGCAGGCCTCCTTTATCGGGTCTTGAAGAAAAAGATTGGTGTATATCGTACTGAATGTGGTAAATGCGGGCGTTGGACCTGGCTGGTTTAGAAGCACAATATCCATCAGCATTGGGTTACCATGATGTTCACCAAAATATGTCTACTTGAGTTCAATGAAGGCAAAATCGATTTGACAAATGTTTAGAAAATAATTCTATGATTAAAGCGCCATATCGGAAGTACACCATACAGAAACAAAATGATTCCAAAAACAGGATAAAATGTTTTATTGGAGAGCCAACTTGTTGCAGAGGCCACCTTCATCAGGGCTTGAAGAAAAAGATTGGTGTATACCGGACTGAATGAGAAATATGCAATCTTTGTCACAATGTCCGCCAGCAGCTGGCTTAAGAAGTGGGTTACCATGATGTTCACCAAAATATTCATGTCCAGTTGACTTCAATGAAGACAAAATAGACTTTCCCAACTCTGGACAAGTGTTGAGAGAGAAAATCTAAGCCCTTGTACACACGGTCAGAGAATCCGTCGGAGTGTGTCCTATCGGACCGTGTTGTCGGATAATCCGACTGTGTGTGGTCTGCATCAGACTGATTCCGTCGGAATATCCGTCGGATCCAATTTTCCAACTTGTTGGAAATATTTTCCGACCAACCGGTTCGATCGGACATACTCCGATCATGTGTAGAGAATTTTGATCGGACCAAGTGCCACGCATGCTCAGATTAAATTCCTACATCAAAGCTATTGGCTACTAGCCTGAACGTAGTCCCATCGTAACAAAATTACGTCATCACGTTCTGAATGATCGGATTTTTCGACAACTTAGTCCGACCGTGTGTATGCAACAGTTTAGGACAAGATCCGACGGGCAAAATCCGACGGATTTGGTTGTCGAAATTTCCGACCGTGTGTACGGGGGCTAAGATTGAAGCAGCATGATGAAAGTTGACCATCCAGGCACAAATTTATTCCACAGTAGGATAGAAGGTTTTATTACATAACCAACAAGTTTTGGGGACCAGAACACCCCCTTCATCGGGGCTTGAAGAAAAAAGATTGGTGTATACTGGACTGTATGAGAAGTATGCGGTCTTTGGACCTGGTTGGTTTAAAAGCACAGTGTCCATCAGCAGCTGGTTTTAGCAGCAAGTTACCATATACCTCATTCGGTCCGTAAACGCCAACCTTTTTTCTTTATGTCCTTAAGAGGGGGTGTTCTGGTCCCTGAAACATGTTGGCTGTGTAATAAAGCCTTTTATCCTACTTTGGAATAAATTTGTACATGGATGGCCAACTTTTAGTATTGTCCTATAATCTTAGATTTCCGCTCTCAATACTTTTCTAGAGTTGGGCAAGTCATTTATAGACACTGTGCTTATAAATCAACCAGGTCCAAAGACCTGATGAAGGGGTGTTTTGGTCCCCGAAACATGTTAACTGGGTAAAAAATAATTTTATTCTGCTTTGGAATAAATTTGTGCCTGGATGGTCAACATTTAGTGCTGCTTCAGTCTTAGATTTCCTCTGCCAATACTTATCTAGAGTTGTCACGTCTATTTTGGACACCGTGCTTCTTAACCAACCAGGTGCAAAGACCACATATTTCTCATAAAGTTCAGTATACACCAATCTTTTTCTTCAAGCCCTGATGATGGGAGTGTTATGGTCCCCAAAACATGTTGGCTGTGTTATCCTACTGTGGAATAAATTTGTGTCTGTATGGTAAACTTTCAGTGCTGCTTCAATCTTAGGATTCCTCTCTCAATACTTCCATAGTTCGGCAAGTCTTTTTTTAGACACTGTGCTTCTAAACCAACCAGGTCCAAAGACCACATATTTCTCAAATAATTCAGTATACACCAATGTTTTTCTTAAAGCCCTGAGGAAGGGTATGTTCTGGTCCCTGAAACTTGTTGGTTGTGTAATAAAGTATTTTATCCTACTTTGGAATAAATGTGTGTCTGGACCAGTGATTCTCAACCAGGGTTCCGTGGAACCCTAGGGTTCCTCCAGAGGTTGCTAGGGGTTCCTTCAGTATTGGGCAATTTCTGCCTTTCAGATAAGTTCCCACTGACACCATTGATCCTTTTAGCTATCTGTAAGGAGGTATTTCTTCCCAACGACCACAAGTGTAAGGACCATTCTTCCCAATGACCACAAGTGTGAGGACCATTCTTCCCAATGACCACAAGTGTAAGGACCATTCTTCCCAATGACCACAAGTGTAAGGACCATTCTTCCCAATGACCACAAGTGTAAGGACCATTCTTCCCAACGACCACAAGTGTAAGGATCATTCTTCCCAATGACCACAAGTTTAAGGACCATTCTTCCCAACGACCACAAGTGTAAGGACCATTCTTCCCAATGACCACAAGTGTAAGGACCATTCTTCCCAATGACCACAAGTGTAAGGACCATTCTTTCCAATGACCACAAGTGTAAGGACCATTCTTCCCAATGACCGCAAGTGTGAGGACCATTCTTCCCAATGACCACAAGTGTAAGGACCATTCTTCCCAATGACCACAAGTGTAAGGACCATTTTTCCCAATGACCACAAGTGTGAGGACCATTCTTCCCAATGACCACAAGTGTGAGGACCATTCTTCCCAATGACCACAAGTGTAAGGACCATTCTTTCCAATGACCACAAGTGTAAGGACCATTCTTCCCACTGACCAAAAGTGTAAGGACCATTCTTCCCACTGACCACAAGTGTAAGGACCATTCTTCCCACTGACCATCACACTAATGTATCATGAGTTGTAAATTTTGAATTTTTAGCAGGGGTTCCTCAAGACCGGAGAACTATTTCAAGGGTTCCCCTGTGTTGAAAAGGTTGAGAAAGCCTGGTCTGGACAGTCAGCTTCTAATGTGTTGCCTCAATCTCCTTGCCAAAGGATATCCATAAGTGGAAATCCTTTGCCATTGAGAAGCTGCCAGGCTAGAGTCCAGAAGCCTCGTCCAAACACAGTTAAAACTAGCATGGAAAATAAGATAACCCTAAAGGCCCCAGATCTATCTTTCTATTTGTCCAAAGCCTATATATTGACGCTCAGTGGTCTTTAAGGTCAACTTCTGGTGTGGAGCTTCAGTCTTAGCCCCTGTACACACGGTCAGACATTCTGCCAACCAAATCCGTCGGATTTTGCCTGTCGGACCTTGCCTGAAACTGTTGCATACACACGGTCGGACTAAGTTGTCGAAAAATCCGATCATTCAGAACGTGATGACGTAATTTCGTTACGATGGGACTGCGTTCAGGCTAGTAGCCAATAGCTTTGATGTAGGAATTTGATCTGAACATGGGTGGCACTTGGTCCGATCAAAATTCTCTACACATGATCGGAGTATGTCCGATCGAACCAGTTGGTCGGAAAATATTTCCAACATGTTGGAAAATTGGGTCCGACGAATATTCTGACGGAATCAGTCCGATGCATACCACGCACGGTCCGATAGGACACATTCTGACGGATTCTCTGACCGTGTGTACAAGGGCTAAGATTTCCTTTGCCAATAGGAGGCCAGCAGGGTCAGGCACATTGATGTTGTCTTCAGCGAAATCAACTGGGCATGAATAATTTGGTGAACATCAAAGCTGAGGTCCTTGTTTGAGGAATCCAGCCCAACCACCTGTAGCCTCCCCCACCTCCGTACCCAAGGTCTTCATGTCACATTCTGTTTCTTTCTGCTCTGAGTCTGCTGGTGTGGTCAGAGGGTGCTTTGTTGTTCCCAGGACCATAAGCCTTCATTAATAGCAAGATCTGGGCTTCCAGTCTGTGCAGACTTTGCAGAATCCTCTTCTCCGCAGCATGTTGTGGGTCTGGAGGTGCCATCGCAGACCGGATCGTATTTCTGTCTGGAAGAAGAGATGCTTTGGCTTAAACAAAACCATGTGTGCGAAGCTTACGTGGGCCGCACAATAATGAGACTCTTGTTGGAAGGTTCCTGAGCCCCCCGGCGCTGTCTCTGAAGGGCGCATAAACCTGACTGGTCCTGGCGACCAGGTCCCATCAGGACAGTTTTCAATATCGGTTGCCAAAGCAGTTGATTGTTGTAATTTGTTACACTATAATTTCCAGGGGAGGTTTGATACCGATCAAGGAAATAAGGACCGGTGGCAAATCACGACCTTTCCTGTCCTCCAACAACCCCCCTAGTCGTTACATCCAATATTATATCTTAAAGTTTAAATTTTGTCTTTTTTTTGATCAGAACAAGAAACTGAGAGGTGTCCTTTGTGCTGGGGGCTGCTGTCATGGGCCCCGTGTACACTGAGTGTTTAGACCCGGTGCATGGGGCTCTGGTGTTCAGGTGTGGGTGGAGGGCATAGGTGCACTGTTCAGCCTGTCAAACTCTATGTGCAGCCAGATGGGCTGGATGGCGCACCTAAGGTAATAATGTTTAGGGTAGTATTCACCCCTGAAATACAAGCAGTCTGCATTCCAGACATTCGTCATAAAACCTAAACACCATTTAGCCGCAGCAACTGTCAGTGTCTTATAGAGTTTAGTGATGGGCCGAACACCCCCCCCCCCCGGTTCAGTTTGCACCAGAACTCCCAAACAGGGAAAAAGTACTGACCCGAGCCGCGGACTCTATTAGCCCTTGTACACACGGTCGGAGATTCCGACAAAATGTTTCCTATCGGACCGTTTTGTCGGATATTCCGACTGTGTGTGGTCTGCATCAGACTGTTTCCGTCTGAATATCCGACGGACCAACTTTTCCAACTTGCCGGTAAAATTTTCCGACAAAATGCTCCTATCGGACATACTCCGATCATGTGTAGCCTACTCCGACGGACAAAGTGCCACGCATGCTCAGATCAAATTCCTAGACCAAAGCTATTGGCTGCTAGCCTGAACGTAGTCCCGTCGTAACAAAATAACGTCATCACGTTATGTACAATCGGATTTTCCGACAACTTAGTCCAACCGTGTGTATGCAACATCACTTCCGGACCTCTTCTGGAATTAATCCGTCGGTATTACTCCGACGGATTTGGTTGTCGGAATCTCCAACCGTGTGTACAAGGGCTTAAAGTCTATAGACCTAGACATCAGAAATCAAAAGTCTCCATTTTGAAGGCTTATATGCAAGTTATTGGCCATAAAAAAGGGTATGGGGGCCGGGCACTGCCCTGGGGGACATGTATCAATTGCAAAAAATATTTTTTTTAATATAGTTTTTAGGAGCAGCAATTTCAATGATGCTTGAAGTGAAACAATAAAAATTAAAAATTCCTTTAAATATAGTGCCGGGGGGGGGGGGGTCCCCTTAATCTGCCTGTAAAGTGGCACATCTGTACCATGCATAGAACCTGCTGCAGCAAAACTGACAACTTTTCTTTGTAAAGAAAAAACAATTAAATTTACTTTCATGGCTGCAAGCCATTGCCGGTGTCCTATCATATTGTGTCCCCCATCGGATAGTGTCTACTGTGTACTGCACACACAGATTCCGAAAAATAGCCGAAGATGAACGGCGCCTGCGCCTTGAGTCCAGGTTCTAGCCCCACCATCCAAGTGGACATAGAGTTAGAATATAAAAAAGAGCCAAGCGCAGCGAGGCCGTGCCCGAAGCGTGGCGAACGAAGCGAGCCCGCGAGGGGCCCTCTAATATCGGCAGCCCTATGTCCACTTGGATGGTGGGGCTACCACCTCCACTCACGGCGCAGGCGCCATTCATCTTTGGAGATTTTACAAAGATCCTTCTGCTCCGTACTGCGCAAGCGCTGCACCTGCGCAGTACGGGGCGGACACCATCCGATGGCTGGACTGAATATGCCAGAACACCGGCAATACCAAAAAAAAAAAAACATGGGGTCCCCCACTCCAAGCATACCAGGCCCTTTTTCCAAGCATTCAGGATAGAGAAGGATGGGCAAAAAAATTAAATATACTTTCACGGCTGAAAGCCATTGCGAGCAAAATACAAAAATAAAAACAGCGAGTGCCCCCCCCCCCCACCATACCAGGCCCACATGCCCTCAACAACCTGCTTTGGGATGGGTGGGAAGCCTAGAGCACATTGCCCCCCCATGTTAATGGGGACAAGGGCCTCTTCACAACAACCCTGGGTGGTGATTGAGGGGGTCGTCGGGCAGGGGGCTTAACAAAAAGAGGGCTTAACAAGAAGGACTTTTTTTTTCCTTTCTTTATAAAAAATAAAAAACAATATCCTCCGATGTAGATCCATGGTCGATCCTGATGCCCACGGCGTCACCGGACCCAAAACAAAAGTCCTTAAATTGGTAAGGGGTGAGGCCACCTGGTGGCCCTGCCCTTTGTGACATCACCAACCCAGCTTAGACCAGTCAAGGGGGTCCCTGAACACTCATCAAGAGTGCCAACTATGGCCATCCTTTCGCCCACCCTCCGCCTTCACAGAAACTGTATTATAGCTTCCATCTATGAAAGGCATTCTATGAATGGAGGAGGCAGACTTTTCATTCATTGTCCCATCCTCCATTCATAGAGAGCGTTTCATTAACGGAGGCTATAGTACATGGGTGCTCAACCTGTGGCCCTCCAGCTACAAGTCCCATGAGTCATTGCAAGCTGCTGACCATTACCAGCATGGCTCCCAAAGGCAGAGGCATGATGGGACAGCTGGGGAGCCACAGGTTGAGCACCCATGTGAAAGTGCAAAGGGCCTTAGTTGAAATCCAAAGTTCTTCATCTACAACAAACTGGAGTCAATTAAAGGCAAAATCAATCTTGTGAAGTTTTGACGTTCATCTCTGAGAAATATTATGGGGAAAAAAAAACCCAGAAAGAACCAATCAATCCTATAATGGAGGGTGCTCATCTGGGACAATAGGCAACATTTTTACAAAATTTTCTATGCTTTCCATTAGAGCTGCACGATTAATCGTCAAGAATCGTTATCGCGATTTTTTTCCCCCCCCCCCTTGTTGCGATCTTGACAAAATTGTTTTACAATTCTTTCTATGCAAATAATTCTCTCTGCTCTTCTCAAAAGAAAGGAAGAAAGGAAGAAAAAAAAATCGGGCAGTCTGCCACGAATCACAACATTCTTTAGCAGTGGAACTTAAGTATAAACCTTTGTAACAATTTGTCAAAGGAATAGACTTCTGTGTGTAAATGAGGAACGTTTAACCACACTAAACCTTTTTCTGACATTTGTCGGTTTCAAGTTAAGATATATATTTTTTTTTTTTGCTAGAAAATTACTTAGAACCCCCAAACATTATATATATATATATATATATATATATATATATATATATATATATATATATATTAGTAGAAACCCTTGAGAATAAAATGGTGGTTGTTGCAATATTTTATGTCACACTGTACTTGTGCAGCTGTCTTTCAAATGCAATTTTTTTTGGAAAAAATGACTTTAATGAATTAAAAAAAAAAAAAAACTAGCCAGTAAAGTTAGCCCAATTATTTTTTTTGTATAATGTGAAAGATTTTACGTCACGAGAATCGTGGGAGAATCATGATCTTTCTATTCTAAGCAAAAAAAAAATGTCGATTCTCATTTTGGCCAGAATCGTGCAGCTCTACTTTCCATGAGTTTTCACCTCCAGTTGACTCCAATGGGTTTCATCAAAAAAACTTCCATCTTCCTCCCTCTAGAGGGCGGGTTTCATGGCTTGTGTACCCAGGCAGGGCATTATCTACCCCTTTCTCAACTCTCTGTAATTTGGTGTTACAGGAACACATCTGCTGGTTATCCTGGAAAAAAATGCTACTGAGTATCCTGGAACACATCTGTTGTTTATTCTAAAACATACCTGTTGGTGATCCTGAAACACGCCTGCTGTTGATAGTGGAACACTCCTGCTTGTTAGCCTGAAAAAGAACTACTGGTATTTCTAGACCACATCTGTGGTTTATTCTAGAACATAGCTGTTAATGGTTCTTGAACACACCTGCTGGTGATCCTGAATACACACCTGTAAGTTATTCTGGAACCCACCTGCTGGTGATCATAGAACACATGGTTGGACATTCCAACCACAAAATCCGTCTGATTTTTTCTGACGGATTTTGTCTGAAACTGGTCTTGCATACACTGGGTCGGACAAAGTTGTCGGAAAATCTGATCGTTTGGAACGTGGTGACGTTCGTTCGTTCCGACGGGACCACGTTGAGGCTAGTAGCCAAAAGCTTTGCTCCCGCGCTTTGATCTGAGCATGCGTGGCACTTTGTCCGATCGGAATTCTCTACAAACGATCGGAAAAAGTCCGATGGGACTTTGTTGTCGGAAAATTTGAGACCCTGCTCTCAAATTTTTTTCCGTCGGAATTACCGACGGAAAAAGTCCGATAGAGCCCACGCACGATCGGAATTTTCCGACAATATAATGCGATCGGACCGTTTCCGTTGGAATGTCCGACCGTGTGTACAAGGGCTTAGCCTCCGACGGAAAATGTCCGATCAGGCCATGTTGGCGGATAATCCGACCGTGTGTGGGCTTCATCTGACTTTTTCCGTCGGAATGTCCGACCAACAAAGTTTGAGAGCTGGATATAAAGTTTTCTGACAACATGATCGTTTATAGAGAATTTCCGATCAGATGAGACCACGCACAATCGGATTTTCCGACAATATAATACGATCGGAGCTTTTCTGTCGGAATGTGTACGGGGGCTAACATGGAACTAGAAATTCTGTATCACTTTTTTTGAACATCATCTCCCACAAATTGGGGTCAGTTGGTGGCAAAGTCAATCTCGTGAAATTTTGATATTCAAAATTGAGAAAAAATTTTTTTGAAAAATTTGAAAAATGGCCCCCAAAAAAAAAAAAACACAGAAAGGGCCAGCTGAAGCACTTGAGAACATCATCTAGCACAAGTGTTTGGATTGAAGGGGTTAAATCTGGCAGTCTCGGGGGGAGGGGGGGGATCCGGCGCTGCATTTTTTCTGGTTGAAGTCATGTTTTTGGCGAGCGCAGCGCCGACGCATCCAGCAACACATCCGCTACATACGAATCCTCCTTTACTGCTGCAACACCCCATAAATTGGACCCTCCGGGAACTGGCAGCGTGTTCACCCAAACATCTCCTTCTTCCCATCCGACAGATGACAGTCTGTCAGCTCTCCGCCGTATTATAGAATGATGTCATCTGATTGGACGTTTGCCCGGGGTAGAGGCGCTGAGAGATTCCTATACGTGTGTCTGATCTTCATCTCCCATTTTTTTTTTTATTCTTTAGAAATACAATCTGTATCTGAAGAAAAGATGACCCGCACTCCGGTGATTGCTCTTAAATTTTTTTTTTTAAAAGCCACAGTGACCAAACGCAATTACGAAAGGTTGACGCGTTTCGGCCCGTAAGGCCTTAGTCATAACCCAACCTGTATCTGCTCCAGGCCCCGCTCACCTCTCTGCATTTCCAATCGCATCGCGGACGCGCATCGCCATTAAATGTTAATGGCACCTCCGAGCGCGGGTAGCAGGCGTGAGTTTGCTGCGTGTTTTATGAACTGCACAGGCGCCGGGATTTGCATGGTTGCGTGGCCTGTGCTCACTAACAAGATAGATGATGCCTAAGCAAAGATGGCACCATCCTTCTAGAGAGAAAATCTGCTGAAGGCACAAGGAGTGCTGTGGGAGGTAATAAATACCTGGAGTTGTCTCGCTGACACGTTACTGGTGCGTCTTGTAAATTATATCTGATGCTGGGTCCTCGATAACCTGTTGCCGCCAAATGACAGCTACAGCGCGGGATTACATTGCCAGGGGGGCATCTATTGGCGCCCTCCTGTGATGGTGCTTTCTGCGTGCTCCCCAAGGCATGCGGGTGGCATGCTCTGTAATCACCATGTCCCAAGGACTCAGCTGCCCCTTTACCATATGATCAGCTGAGTCCAATCACAGCTAATTACGGATGTTAGCAGAAGTCGGTTATCGGCTTTTCTCTCCTCACACAGTCAGCATGAGGAGGGGGAAGAGAGCTGATAACCGGCTTGTGTTAAAGGGACATCTACACTGATAATCAGTGTCCTGATTATCCTAATAGGTGACCTATTAGTGCCACATATTAGTGCAGCCGCATCAGTGCAGACTATCAGTGACCATCAGTGCCACCAATCAGTGTTCATCAGTACTGCCAATCTGTGCCCACCAGTGCTGCCAATCAGCACTCATCAGTGCCTTCTCATCAGTGTCACCTATCAGTGCTGCCTATCACTGTTCATCAGTGCAGCCTATCAGTGCTGCATCATTAGTGCCACCTATCAGTGCCCATTAGTGCCACCTATTAATGCAGCCTCATCAGTGCAGCCTATCAGTGCCCATCAGTGCCGTCTATCAGTGCCCAGTGCCGCCTATCAATGCCCATCGGTGCTGCCTATCAGTGCCCATCAGTGCCACCTATCAGTGCCTATTAGTGCCACCTATTTGTGCAACCGCATCAGTGCAGCCTATCAGTGCCACCTATCAGTGTTCATCAGTACTGGCAATAAGTGCCCACCAGTGCTTCCAATTAGCGCTCGGTGTTACCTACCAGTGCTGCCTATCAGTGTTCATCAGTGCTGCCTATCAGTGCCACCTATCAGTGGCCATCAATGCCACCTATTAGTGCAACCTCATCAGTACAGCCTATCAAATGCTCATCAGTACCAATTATCAGTACCCATCAATGCTGCATCATCAGCGCCCATCAGTGCCCATTAGTGCTGATCAGTGCTCATCAGTGCCACCTATCAGTGCAGCCCCATCAGTGCCCCCTATCAGTGCAGCCCCATCAGTGCAGCCTCATCAGTGCCCATCAGTGCTGCATCATCAGTGCCCATTAGCGCCACCTATTAGTGTAGACTCATCAGTGCAGCCTATCAGTGGCCATCAGTGCCGCCTATCAATGCCCATCAGTGCTGCCTATCAGTGCCCATAAGTGCCACTTATCAGTGCCTATTAGTGCCACTTATTTGTGCAGCCGCATCAGTGCAGCCCCATCAGTGCTGCATCATCAGTGCCCATTAGCGCCACCTACTGGTGCAGCCTCATTAGTGCAGCCTATCAGTGCCCATCAGTGCCGCCTATCAATGCCCATCAGTGCTGTCTATCAGTGCCCATCAGTGCCACCTATCAGTGCCTATTAGTGCCACCTATTTGTGCAGCCGCATCAGTGCAGCCTATCATTGCCACCTATCAGTGTTCATCAGTACTGCCAATCAGTGCCCACCAGTGCTGCCAATCAGTACTCATTAGTGTCACCTATCAGTGCTGCCTATCAGTGCCCATCAATGCCACCTTTTAGTGCAGCCTCATCAGGGCAGCCTATCAGCGCCACCTATCAGTACCCATCAGTGCTGCATCATCAGTGCCCATCACTGCAGCCTATCAGTGCCCATCAGTGCTGCAGTATCAGTGCTTATCAGTGCCACCTATCAGTGGCCATCAGTGCCACCTATCAGTGCAGCCCCATCAGTGCAGCCTATCAGTGCAGCCTCATCAGTGCCATCACTGAAGGAGATAAATTACCTGTTTACAAACATTTTTTTATCAAACTATGAAAAAAATAAATTATTTCAAAATGTTTGGTCTTTTTTTGCTTGTTTAGCAAAAAATTAAAAAAGAACAGAAGTGATTAAAAACCACCAAAAGAAAGTTCTATTTGTGTGAAGAAAATGATAAAAATTCCATCTGGGTACAGTGTTACACGACCGCGCAATTGTTATTGAATTTGGTAAAAGCTGAACATTTGGCCTGGGCAGGAAGGTGGTGAAAGTGCCCGGGAGACAAGTGGTTAATGAAACTCTAAAGGTCACAATTGTTATATTTTTATGAAAGGTGTGCATTAGAATCTGCAGCAAGTCAGATAGAGCTCCGCCTCATTTCCTGGCTGGAGGACAACCAGCGTCATCTATCGATTTCCTCCCCAGCCTGACTGTCCCTGTGCCCGCCCCTTTCATTCATTGGGTTCTAGCTGTTGCAATCTTGGAGACTCAGCATCACCCGTGGGTGGTCTGAATGCAAATGCAGCCACTGCCTGCATCAGGACTACGGGTTCTTGAGACGAGTACTGAGGCCGGGCGTTGCAATGTTTTTTTTTACACATTAACCCATTGATTAGGCACAAGATAAATGTCCAGCAGTGTATTTTACCTTTTCTGATTAGGGCAGGTGTGCCCTGCAGAGTACTAAGCTGCATGGTCATCGGAAGCAAATGACAAAGGCTCAAGGCTGATCATTGCTATTTATGACTTATCAAACAATATTGATTACTTGAATCTAGCCGACACAATAACCTATTGATTAGGCACAAGATAAATGTCCAGCAGTGTATTTTACCTTTTCTGATTAGGGCAGGTGTGCACAGCAGAGTACTAAGCTGCCTGGTCATGGGAAGCAAATGGCAAAGGCTCAAAGCTGATCCTTGCTATGTAGGACTTATCAAACAATATTGATTACTTGAATCTAGCCGACACAATGACCTATTGATTAGGCACAAGATAAAATGTCCAGCAGTGTATTTTACCTTTTCTGATTAGGGCAGGTGTGCGCTGCAGAGAACTAAGCTGCATTATCATGGGAAGCAAATGGCAAAGACTCAAGGCTGATCATCACTATGTATGCATGACTTATCAAACAATATTGATTACTTGAATCTAGCCGACACTTTAACCCATTGATTAGGCACAAGATAAATGTCCAGCAGTGTATTTTACCTTTTCTGATTAGGGCAGGTGTGCCCTGCAGAGTACTAAGCTGCATGGTCATCGGAAGCAAATGACAAAGGCTCAAGGCTGATCATTGCTATTTATGACTTATCAAACAATATTGATTACTTGAATCTAGCCAACATAATAACCTATTGATCAGGCACAAGATAAATGTCCAGCAGTGTACTTTACTTTTTCTGATTAGGACAGGTGTGCACCGCAGAGAACTAAGCTGTATTGTCATGAAAAGCAAATGGCAAAGGCTCAAGGCTGATCATCACTATGTATGACTTATCAAACAATATTGATTACTTGAATCTAGCTGACATTTTAACCCATTGATTAGGCACAAGATAAATGTCCAGCAGTGTATTTTACCTTTTCTGATTAGGGCAGGTGTGCGCTGCAGAGAATTAAGCTGCATTATCATGGGAAGCAAATGGCAAACGCTCAAAGCTGACCATTGCTATGTATGAATTATCAAACAATATTGATTACTTGAATCTAGGCAACACAATAACCCATTGATTAGGTACAAGATAAATGTCCAGCAGTGTACTTTACCTTTTCTGATTAGGGCAGGTGTGCACTACAGAGAACTAAGCTGCATTGTCAGGAAGTATGTACAGCACCCTGCCGGCCCCTCCCACCAGCCGTGATCTGCTTGCATTGGATTGTTTAAAATAAGATATGTAATAAAAATGTATTTTGAAAATGTATTTAAAAACGTCATTCAAATGTTGATGGGAGGGAAAAAATCGAAGCGGACTAAACTTCAGCTGGGGGAGAACATTATATAACACACAAATGAACATGAGGGGGGGGGGGGGCGCTAATCTGAGTGTAGTAACGAATTAAAGCTGAGTGGCAACGCATTTCAGAGCCCCCTGACAAAGGGGCTGGGTGGCTCCAACACGTGCAGCCACACCCCCTGTCCGGCCCCCTCTCAGTGAAGCTCTTTATAATATCCTATGGCCTTGTCATTGTCTCTCAGCCAATAACTGATTCCAGCCCGTGTTTGCTGAAATTTGGGACAGTATTGATCCGGGGGGGGGGGGGGGGGGGGGCTTTAGGTTCTTGTGATTGAGCCCACTTGCTGACTTTTGTCCTTCTTTCCCGCAGCCTCCTGCTAGCGCCCGGGTTCACCGAGACGCATTACACCGCAGAGGGCGAGAGGGTGACGGTGACCCCCAACCACACGGTGAGAACTACTCTATGTCCTCCTATATAGGCTCACCAAAAATTACACTTTTTTTATGTATTGGGCTTGTTGTTGTTGTTTTTTTTTTGGTTTTGTTTTTTTGTTGTTTTTTTTTGTTTTTTTTAATGATCTGAGGCTGTACACACAGGACACTATTGTCACGTTTACATCAGTAAATACAAACAAAATGCAAAATAATAATAAACTATAAAATGATAAATCAAATTAGATGAAAAATATTAATGCAAATAATATATTTATAATGCATATAAAATGCAAAATATATATTTATTATGTATATAAAATATTTAAAAATAAAAAAATCGAAATAATAGAAAAATAATAAAGTGCAAAATAATAGAAGAATAATAAAATGCAAAAAAAAAATCGGTGTTACTGGTCAGTATTTTACACGCATACGGACAAATACGTGCAAATAGCGCGCACGCAATGCAAATCACACCTCTCCTTTGAAGCTGTAAACCTAAAAGCAAACATTTATTGTGTTGCAGCTTACCAATTCTTAGATGTGACGACTGCATTTGTTTTCTTTCTTAGGCTTTCTTTCTTCTGGTGACCTGGCCAGCAAGTCTGTTGTTTTTCAAAAGCACAAGCTCTCCCACAGAATGCCTCAGTATAGAGGAATGAGACAAACCATTTACCACTGATGGGGGTGGGGGCGGGGGATAGACATTGTGCTTGATTAGCGGCCTTCTCAGCTATAATAGCCAGGGAATGGTAGCTGTGAACCCAGGAGTGATGCAATGCTTGTTGCTTCCGGGTTCACACGTTGCAAGAAGGGAATGGGGGTTGACCTCCTTTGTCTCCCCTGCCCTCCACTGCAGTGAATCAAGTACAGATTGTGCTTGATTAGCTGCCTTCTCAGATACAGTAGCCAAGTAATGACAGCTGCAAACCCGGAAGTGACGTAATACTTGTTGCTTCCGGGTTCACTAGTTGCAAGGAGGGAATGGCGGTTTATTGAAACATTGAGGGTCTATTAGACCTCCAATGTTTCTCCTGCTCTCCACTGTAGCTAATCAAGTACAGATTGTGTGCTTGATTAGCTGCCTTCTCAGCTACAATTGCCAGGGAATGACAGCTGCAAACCCGGAAGTGATGTAATACTTGTTGCTTCCGGGTTCACTATTTACAAGGAGCGAATGGGGGTTGATGAAGACATTGAGGGCCTATTAGACCTCCAATGTCTCTCCTGCCCTCCACTGTAGCTAATCAAGTACAGATTGTGCTTGATTAGCTGCTTTCTCAGCTACAGTAGCCAAGGACAGCTGCAAACCCGGAAGTGATGTAATACTTGTTGCTTCCGGGTTCACTAGTTGCAAGGAGGGAATGGGGGTTTATGAAGACATTGAGGGTCTATTAGACCTCCAATGTTTCTCCTGCTCTCCACTGTAGCTAATCAAGTAAAGATTGTGCTTGATTAGCTGCCTTCTCAGTTACAGTTGCCAGAGAATGACAGCTGCAAACCCGGAAGTGATGTCATACTTGTTGCTTATGGGTTCACTGTTTACAAGGAGGGAATGGGGGTTGATGGAAATAGCGGGGGTCCAATAGACCTTCAATGTCTGTCTCCCCTGCAGCTATTCAAGCAGGTATTGTGCTTGATTAGCTGCCATCTCAACTACAGTAGCCACGGAATGACAGCTGCGAACCCAGAAGTGGCGTAATACTTGTTGTTTCTGGGTTCACTGGTTGCAAGCAGAGAATGGGGATTGATGGAGATATCGGAGGTCTCCCCCTGCCCTCCACTGCAGCTAAGAAAGTACAGCTTGTGCTTGATTAGCTGCCTTCTCAGCTACAGTAGCCCAGGAATGACAGCTGTGAACCTGTGTTGCTTGTGATCATGCTCCTGTGCTCCCCGGAGATACTATGGGTGAGGGGTATAGATTGTGCTTGATTAGCAGCATTCTCTGCTACAGTAGCGAGGCAATGATAGTTGTGAACCCAGAAGTGACGTAATTATTGTTGCTTCTGGGTTTACTAGTTGCAAGGAGGGAATGGGGGTTGATGGGGAGATGGGGGGGTGGGTCCATTAGACCACCTTTGTCTCCCCTGCCCTCCACTGCAGCGAATCAAGTACAGATTGTGCTTGATTAGCTGCCTTCTCAGCTACAGTTGCCAGGGAATGACCCGGAAGTGACGTAATACTTGTTGCTTCCGAGTTCACTAGTTTCAAGAAGGGAATGGGGGTTGATGGAGACATTGAGGGTCTAATAGACCTCCAATGTCTCTCCTGTCCTCCACTGTAGCTAATCAAGTACAGATTATCTTTGATTAGCTGCCCTCTCAGCTACAGTAGCCAGAGAATGACAGCTGCAAACCCGGAAGTGACGTAATACTTGTTGCTTACCGGTTCACTAGTTGCAAGGAGGGAATGGGGGTTAATGGAGATAGCAGGGGTCTAGTAGACCTTCAATGTCTGTCTCCCCTGTCCTCCACTGTAGCTAATCATGCAGATATTGTGCTATATTAGCTGCCTTCTCAACTACAGTAGCCAGGGAATGACAGCTGCAAACAGTAATGACCGCTGGCCACTAGATGGCGCTAACCGATCACAGAAAGAAATACCCATTTCAAATAAAGAAAAACTCTTTGTGCTGGCCCAGCTCCCCTGCCCCTCCCCCTCGCCTCCATACATAACATTTTATGTAGCTGTGTGAGGTTATGAAAGCAAAGTGGTGTGGCCCTAAGGGCAGGCCTTGTAAATCCTTCTCCCTCCTTATAGGCTGATACTTCGATATAATAATATCGGTGGCAAAAAAGGGAAGGGACACTTATAAAGTATCCCTCGGTCAGACTTTAGAGACATACGAAATATTGGTGGCCATCATGCTGCATTATCAATCAGCCTCAGGGCACTGAAGGATGATGGGATTTGTAGTTCTTTTTTTCACATGTGATACTGGTATTGTGCTCACACTTTGTTCTGTACTCGGCAGGAGCACTGCTATTACCGTGGCCGGGTGCGGGGGAGTGAGGAGTCCTCGGTGGCTCTCAGCACCTGTGAAGGAATCAGGTAATTTAGGGTCTGTGGATCCCTGGTCCCCGGGATGTTCTACTGGTTATATAATTAGGAAATGTAACAAGTAAAGAATATATATATATATATATATAGAAAGAGTGCTTCCTGCTGGATAAGTGTGTATGTGCAGCACACTGGAGAGTCGGACTGCTGCTTTCACTCCAGAAGTACAGCGGTCTGACTCTCCTCGTGCACATCAGCAATACGACTCAACGATTACGAGTACTGTTTATTGGAGAGCCGTGCAGTTACTATGACTAAACCAAACTCATCGGTTGCAGTATATTCTGTGACCCCAGAGCCCTCTAGGCATCCCGTACCCCCTCTGTGACTCCAGAGCACCCTGTGACCCCTGTGACTCCAGATCATCCAGAGCACCCCTGTGACCCCTGTGACTCCAGATCATCCAGAGCACCCTGTGACCTCTGTGACCAGGCTTGCACTGGCCATCGGAACTACTGGGAGTTTCCCCGGTGGGCCGATGGCTCAGTGGGCCGGTTTCAGTGGCATTGCTAGGGGGGGCATTTGGGGCTATAGCCCCAAATCTGGGGCCCATAGCCCTGAGTCAGACCAGGAGTCCCCAACCACAGGGTCCCGGCCCACTACCGGGCCATGGGCTCTCTGCAGCCATGTGGCGAGCAGCATGGGAGAGCTGGAGAGTGGGCAGGCAGCTCTCACTGCCTGCCCTCTCTCTGGTGACCCTGATGTAAGGAGGGGCTCTCTGGGGACCCTGATGTAAGGAGGGGGTCTCTAAGCACCCTGATGTAAGGAGGGGCTCTCTGGGGAACCTGATGTAAGGAGGGGCTCTCTGGGGAATCTGATGTAAGGGGGAGGCTCTCTGGGGACCCGGATGTAAGGGAGAGGCTCTCTGGGGACATGGATGTAAGGGGGAGCTCTCTGGGGACCCCGATGTAAGGGGGGGCTCTCTGGGGACCCTGATGTAAGGGGGAGGCTCTCTGGGGACCCTGATGTAAGGAGGAGGCTCTCTGGGGACCCTGATGTAAGGAGGGGCTCTCTGGGGACCCTGATGTAAGGGGGAGGCTCTCTGGGGACCCGGATGTAAGGAAGAGGCTCTCTGGGGACCTGGATGTAAGGGGGAGCTCTCTGGGGACCCTGATGTAAGGGGGGGCTCTCTGGGGACCCTGATGTAAGGGGGAGGCTCTCTGGGGACCCTGATGTAAGGGGGAGGCTCTCTGGGGACCCTGATGTAAGGAGGGGCTCTCTGGGGACCCTGATGTAAGGGGGAGGCTCTCTGGGGACCCTGATGTAAGAAAGAGGCTCTCTGGGGACCCTGATGTAACGGGTGCTCTCTAGGGGCTTGATTGCGCAATTCCGTACAGTTTATACTGTTTTTGTGCGTGTTTGCAAAATTAAAGTGGGCCGGTCTGGATGAAGTCCAGGGCCAAATTTTTGTCCCAGTCCACCCCTGTCTGTGACTCCAGATCATCCAGAGCACCCTGTGACCCCTGTGACTCCAGACCATCCAGAGCACCCTGTGACCCCTGTAAATCTAGATCATCCAGAGCACCCTGTGACTCCAGATCATCCAGATCACCCTGTGACCCCTGTGACTCCAGATCATCCAGAGCACCCTGTGACTCCACATCATCCAGAGCACCCCTGTGACCTCTGTGATTCCAGAGCACCCTTAGTATCCTGTGATCCCTGTGACTCCAGAGCACCCTGTGTCACCCTATGAACCCTGTGTCCAAAGTACACCTTGAGGAACCTGTGACCCCTTCTACTCTACAGAACCCTGAGCATCCTGTGCTACATTATGACCCCTGTCTCTACAGCCCACCATGAGCATCCTCTGTAATCATGTGACCCCTGTGACCTTACAGCACCCTCAACATCCTGTTTCACTCTATGACCATTCTAGCACCTTGAGCATCCAGCGACCCTGAAGCACCTAATGTCACCCTATGACTCCAGAGGACCCTGCGACCTCTGTAGCTCCAGGGCACCCTGAGTATCCTGTAACCCCTGTGACTCCAGAGCATCCTGAAGATCCTGTGTCACCCTATGACCCTTGGTTCCACACAACACCCAGAACACCCTGTATCATTCTGTGTCCCTAGTGATTCTAGAACACCCTGAGCATCCCGTGTCAACCTCTGACCCAACCCCTGTGTCTGCAGTACACCCTGAGCATAATCTATATCCCTTTGACTACAGAAAACCCTCAGCATTCTGTTTCACCCTATGACCCCTGTGTCTACAGAGCACCCTGAGTATCCTGTGACCTCTATGATGCCAGAGTACCCTGTGTCAGCCTATGACTCCAGAGCACCCTGTGACCTCTGTGACTCCAGAGCACCCTGTGACTCCAGAGCACCCTGTGACCTCTGTGGCTCCAGAGCCAGTGGCGGAATTATAGGGGTCGCTGAGATCGCCAAGGCGACCGGGCCCCGTGCTGCAGGGGGGCCTCGAGGGCCCCCCTGTATATCTGAAGGAGCGGGCGGCTGAGACCGAGCTCCCCGATCTTCAGCCGAAGTGTAATCGGCACTGTGCGGGGAGCTCAGAGTCATCACACTGCTTGTAACTAAAGTGAAAGCAGTGTGTGCTCTTTGTCTCCCCCTACAGTGCAGTACCCGGCAGGAAGAGGTAAGATAAAGCACTGCCGTTTTTGAAAAGACTTTATGTGTGTGTATTTGTGTGTGTGTATGCGTGTATGTGTGTGTATGTGTGCGTATGTGTGCGTATGTGTATGTGTGTAGCTGGCGAGCGGGCAGGGGGGGCACACTGGCGGCATTCAAGGGCACACTAGCAGCATTTGATGACACACTGGCAGCGTTTAATGGCACAGTGGCTGCAATTGATGGCACAGTTGTAGCATTTGAGGGCACACTGGCAGCGTTTGGCACAGTGGCAGCGTTTGGCACAGTGGCTGCAATTGATAGCACAGTGATAGCGTTTGATGGCACAGTGGCAGTGTTTGAGGGCACAGTGGCAGCGTTAAATGGGCACAGTGGCTGCAGTTGATGGCACAGTGGCAATGTTTGATGGCACAGTGACAGCTTTTGATGGCACAGTGGCAGCGTTAAATTGGCACAATGGCAGCGTTAAATGGGCACAGTGGCAGCGTTAAATGGGCACAGTGGCAGCGTTAAATGGGCACAGTGGCAGCGTTAAATGGGCACAGTGGCAGCGTTAAATGGGCACAGTGGCAGCGTTAAATGGGCACAGTGGCAGTGTTAAATTGGCACGGTGGCAGTGTTTGATGGCACAATGGCAGCGTTTGGGTACAGTGGCTGCGATTGATTGCACAGTGGCTGCATTTGAGGGTACAGTGGCTGCATTTGATGATTTGGTTTATAAAAATTTGTGTGCCCCCCAAAAATTTTGAGCACCAGCCACCGCTGTTTAGATGTAGGTATGCACATTTTATGTATCTGCGTTTAATCCTGCCCCCCTTCCCATATTAGAGCTGGGCGATTTTCAAAAAAAAAAAAATGTTGTCATTTAAAAAAAAAAAACTCAATTCACAAATCGAATCCAGTTTTTTTTTTTATGGACACTGCGCCAGTCCTGAGGAGCTGCGGGCAGGAGTTTAGGTGAGGCCGTGGCTTCGTACTAGTCCGCAGGTCCGGCCTCGCGGGCTACTAAAAACTCCTGCACGCAGCTCCTCAGGACCGGTGCATTGTCAGCATTGATCCTGGTGAAAAAATAAATATCTAAAAAAAACTATTTGCTGAAAATTTTAATCGATTTGACCTCTCAATTCAAGATTCAAATCGATTTTTTTCCCCAGCCCTACCCCATATGTGTACAATCAGAACTGTTTTTTTTTTCTTGCTTGTTCAAAGTAGCAGCAAAAAAATGCTATTACTCTGAAAAGCGATCTGTGCTCAGATCGCTTTTCAGAGGCATTTGACAGCTGGTAAAGGGACAATATGTTGCCTCCTGACCACCTGTTTTAATCCCTTAATGTGATTGTAAAGGTTTGCTTATTTTTATTTTTTTTTATTTTTTTTATAACAAACGTTATACTTACCTTCACTGTGCAGCTTATTTTGCACAGAGTGGCCCCGAACCTTGTATTCTGGGGTCCCTCAGTGGCTCTCATGGCTACTCCTCTTATCAGACAACCCCCTAGGAGAAGCGCTCTCCCGGGGGGGGGGGGGGGGTTACCCTGCAGGAGCCCCCGATGCCTGCCTCATTGAATTTTATTAACAGCAGTGGGAGCCAATGGCTGAGCTGCTATTAATATATCCAATCAGGAGCCGAGAACCCCGGGCAAAGGAAGAGCCCATCTCCACCTGGTGAAGTTCCAGGGCTCAGGTAAGTAAAAAGGTGGGGGCTGGGGTTCCGGTGACTGCCAGGTGTTTTTTCACCTTAATGCATAGGATGGATTAAGGTGAAAAAACAACCCCTTAAATGCATCATCACTATGCTGAAACTGCATGCAATGCACACAGTTGCAGGGGGGTTGCAGTGCAGCCCCATTCACATAGGGATGTACTTAAAGGGTGTCCTGACTGGAAAAAGATTGAGAAACACCGACATAGAGGAACCCGTCTCTCCATTTTCCTCCTGCAGCCGCTGAATGCCTGTGGAAGGGAGAGGTGGAGAAGCGGCGGCAAATGGAGAAATTGGTTCCTTTACATGTAGCCACCCACTTGCAACCGGGTCCTGTTGTTCCGCCACCAAACTCGGAGTAAAGGGCCCTGTCAGGGGGGCCCTTCATGGTTTCTTGCATCGGGGCCCTGAAGGTTCTAGTTACGCCACTGTCCAGAGCACTCTGTGACCTCTGTGTCTCCAGAGCACCATGTGTCTCCAGAGCACCCTGTGACTCCAGAGCACCGTGTGACCTCTGTGACTCCAGAGCACCCTGTGTCTCCCTGTGCAGGGCCGGTGCTACCACTAGGCAAACTAGGCAGCCGCCTAGGGCGCACTTCTGCCTAGGGGCGCCCAACCACTGGTTTCCCTCCGCGTCTGCAGGCTGCAGCTTGTAACTAACTCAGGCAGCCGCTTCGTCTGACCAGTAGTGTAATTAGAGGTGCAGCGCAGCACTGCAGCCAGCGCTAGAGGAAGCAGAGCCGATGCTTCCGGTTTATAGCGCCGCCTCCTGTCACATGAGCATGGCAAAGGGGGTGGGGTGAGGGGTGGAGCCAATGGGATGCGGCAAAATGAGGTTTCGCCTAGGGTGTCAAAATTCCTTGCACCAGCCCTGTCCCTGTGACACCAGAGCACCCTGTGACCTCTGTGGCTCCAGAGCACCCTGTGACCTCTGTGGCTCCAGAGCACTCTGTGACCTCTGTGGCTCCAGAGCACCCTGTGTCTCCAGAGCACACTGAGTATCCTGTGACCTCTATGATGCCAGAGTACCCTGTGTCAGCCTATGACTCCAGAGCACCCTGTGACCTCTGTGACTCCAGAGCACCTTGTGTCTCCCTGTGACTCCAGAGCACCTTGTGTCTCCTTTTGACTCCAGAGCACCCTGTGACCTCTGTGGCTCCAGAGCACTCTGTGACCTCTGTGGCTCCAGAGCACCCTGTGTCTAGAGAGCACCCTGTGACCTCTGTGGCTCCAGAGCACCCTGTGACTCCAGAGCACTGTGTGACCTCTGTGACTCCAGAGCACCCTGTGTCTCCCTTTGACTCCAGAGCACCTTGTGTCTCCTTGTGACTCCAGAGCACCCTGTGACCTCTGTGGCTCCAGAGCACTCTGTGACCTCTGTGGCTCCAGAGCACCCTGTGTCTCCAGAGCACACTGTGACCTCTGTGGCTCCAGAGCACCCTGTGACTCAAGAGCACCCTGTGACTCCAGAGCACCGTGTGACCTCTGTGGCTCCAGAGCACCCTGTGACTCCAGAGCACCCTGTGACCTCTGTGACTCAAGAGCGCCCTGTGATCCCAGAGCACCTTGTGACCCCAGAGCACCCTGTGACTCCAGAGCACCCTGTGACCTCTGTGGCTCCAGAGAAACCGTTGACTCCAGAGCACCCTGTGACTCCAGAGCACCTTGTGTCTCCCTGTGACTCCAGAGCACCCTGTGACCTCTGTGGCTCCAGAGCACACTGTGACTCCAGAGCACCCTGTGACCTCTGTGGCTCCAGAGCACCCTGTGTCACCCTGTGACCTCTGTGGCTCCAGAGCACACTGTGACTCCAGAGCACCCTGTGACCTCTGTGGCTCCAGAGCACCCTGTGACTCCAGAGCGCCCTGTGACCCCAGAGTGCCTTGGGACCCCAGAGCACCCTGTGACTCCAGAAAACCCTGTGACATCTGTGGCTCCAGTGCACCCTGTGTCACCCTATGACTCCGGAGCACCCTTTGACCTCTGTGGCTCCAGAGCACCCTGTGTCTCCCTGTGACTCCAGAGCACCCTGTGACTCCAGAGCACCCTGTGACCTCTGTGGCTCCAGAGCACCCTGTAACTCCAGAGCACCCTGTGTCTCCCTGTGACTCCAGAGAGCCCTGTGACCCCAGAACACCCTGTGACTCCAGAGCACCCTGTAAACTCTGTGGCTCCAGAGCACCCTGTGACTCCAGAGCACCCTGTGACGTCTGTGACTCCAGAGCAGCCTGTGACTCCAGAGCACCCTGTGTCTCCCTGTGACTCCAAAGCACCCTGTGACCTCTGTGGCTCCTATGCACCCTGTGTCACCCTGTGACTCCAGAGCACCCTGTGACCTCTGTGGTTCCAGAGCACCCTGTGTCACCCTATGACTCCAGAGCTCCCTGTGTCACCCTGTGACTCCAGAACACCCTGTGACTCCAGAGCACCCTGTGACCTCTGTGGCTCCAGAGCACCCTGTGACCTCTGTGGCTCCAGAGCACCCTGTGACCTCTGTGACTCCAGAGTGCCCTGTGACCCCAGAGCACCCTGTGACTCCAGAGCACCCTGTGACCTCTGTGGCTCCAGAGCACCCTGTGACTCCAGAACACCCTGTGACGTCTGTGACTCCAGAGCACCTTGTGTCTCCCTGTGACTCCAGAGCACCCTGTGACCTCTGTGGCTCCTAAGCACCCTGTGTCACCCTGTGACTCCAGAGCACCCTGTGACCTCTGTGGTTCCAGAGCACCCTGTGACTCCAGAGCACCCGGTGATCTCTGTGGCACCAGAGCCCCTTGTGACTCCAGAGCGCCCTGTGACCCCAGAGCACCCTGTGACCCCAGAGAAGCCTGTGACTCCAGAACACCCTGTGACCTCTGTGGCTCCAGAGAACCCTGTGTCACCCTATGAACTCCAGAGCACCCTTTGACCTCTGTGGCTCCAGAGCACCCTGTGTCACCCTGTGACTCCAGAGCACCCTGTGACCTCTGTGGCTCCAGAGCACCCTGTAACTCCAGAGCACCTTGTGTCTCCCTGTGACTCCAGAGCATCCTGTGACCTCTGTGGCTCCAGAGCACCCTGTGACTCCAGAGCGCCCTGTGTCACCCTATGACTCCAGAACACCCTGTGTCTCCCTATGACTCCAGAGCACCCTGCTGTCTCCCTTTGACTCCAGAGTACCCTGTCAAACCTCCCAAGTTTTTGAGATGAAAAAAAAAAATAGAATTATGACAGGTAACTTTTAGGAAAACCGCCTGTGGAAATGACCAGCACATTCAGAGATATGAGCAGCTAAAGTTCTATGAAAATCCTCTCTTTTCCTGCACATATCCAGCTTAGCCCCTCCTCCTCCAATCTTCTCAGACTCCCATTGGTCACCGAACCCTGATCAACGGGGAGGCTCTAAAGCAAGGGCAGGGCCAAGCCGGATTTTACAAGAAAGTTTGAGATTTGCTTATAACTTCAGCTGCAGATATCTCCTGATTATAGTCACCAGAAGGAACCTCTATTTTTTTTTTGTGTGCTCCCATTTGAATCTCCCAGCTTTATTTATAAATGTTAATTTTTTTTTTCTCAGTGGCCTGATTGTCCTGGATGCCAACAACAGCTTCTACCTCCAGCCGCTGGCAGCGCCAGGCACCGCCAGCCACATGCTGTACCGCACAGAACATCTGCCCATTAAAGGTGGAGGCTGCGGCCATGGAGACCCCTCATCAACTGCCACCTCTCACCTCAATGAAATTCTATCCCAGCCTGGCCATCACAGGGTAAGACTGCCACATAGGGTCAGTATGAGCGACGGGGGAGAACCTGGGCCTCAGAGGAACGTGTTAAGGTGGAGAAGAACTAGACCCAAATGTTTACTACACATGTGCTGGACAGCTTGAACCTAGCGGGAGAACTAAAAGAAAGGGTGTCATGAGAGGAGTCACAAGACTCTCTTAAACTCCCATAATATGCTAGGAATGCACAGCTCCCAGGGGGCAGGAACATGAGGGTGACTTAGCACACTGAACTCCACCTATAACTGAAAAGGGTGGAGCCTGTACAAATAGGCTTTACCAGCATGACCTGGAGAAAGAGAGCCTCGGGGGCGGGGCTTTTCAAGGTCCTTCAGAAGCAACTTCATCTGTTCTGAAGGAAAAAAAAAACAGAGGATGTCATTATTCCCCTTCTTCTAAATATACAATGGCTTTCATTCTCATCCCCTGGCTTCAGTATTTTATTTATTTTTTAGTCTTCAGACCAGGAGCTCTAACCACACCCTGGCTCTGTACTTTTTCAGAGTTAGTGACACAGGAATTACTGGAAGCCAGAGGATCTGAATTACAGCCAGGCAGCTAGCATTTTCAGACGAAAGTGAGCAATAGCCGCCTTGTAATGTTATATGGAGCTGTTCCCAGTAATAAGGGATGGAAGACACCATCGCCATCTAGTGGTCAATTTAGTGCAGCACACTGGCTGAGATATGCTGGAAGCTGTAATGATTGTATATAGTATATAATGGTGGTAATGCTGGAGAGAGCCCTTATCTCTACTTGTCTCTGTTCTCTGTCCTGCAGATGAAGAGGAATGTGTGGGGAGCGCAGAAGTTCATGGAGCTGTATATAGTCGCTGACCATTCAATGGTGAGTCTGTCCAGAGCTACAGAGGAGGAAGACATGGATGTTATTATATCTCCTTCCTTTATCCCCTCCTATGTCTTCCCCTCCCTCACTTTCTTGCTTCCTCTCTCCCCCCCCCCCCTCCTCCCCACTTTCTCCTCCTCCTCTCTCTCTGTGTCTCACTTTTTTTTCTCTCCCCCCTCTCTTTTCTCCTTCTCTCCTTCCTCCTTCTCTCCCCCTTTCTCCTCCTCCCCCCTCCTCCTTCTTCTTCCCCCCTCCTCCTCCTTCTTCTCTCTCCCCCCTTTCCTCCTTCTTCTCTCCCACTCCTCTCCTCCCCCCTCCTCCTCCTTCTCCCCCTCTTGCCTTCTTCTCTCCCCTCCCCTCTCCTCCTTCTCTCCCTCCTCCTCCTTCTCCCCCCTCTCCTCCTCCTTCTCTCCCCCTCTCCTCTTCCTTCTTCCTTCCTCTCCTCTTTCTTCCCTCTCCCCCTCCTCCTCCTTCTTCTCTCCCCCTCTCTCCTCCTCCCCCTCCTCCTCCTTCTCCCCCCTCTCCTTCTTTTTCTCTCCCCCTCTTCCTTCTTCTCCCCTCCCCCCTCCTCCTCCCTTCTCCTCCTTCTTCTCCCCCCCTCCTCTACCTTCTCTCCCCTCTCTCCTCCTCCCCCCTCTCCTCCTTTTCTCTCCCTCTCAACTACTTCTTCTCTCCCCCCTCTCTCCTCCTCCCTCTCTTCCTCCTCCCCTCTCTCCTCCCCCTCTCTCCTCCTTCCTCTCTCCCTCTCCTCCTCCTTCTTCCCCCCTCTGCACCTTCTTCCCTCTCCCCCTCTCCTCCTTCTCTACCCCTCTCTCCTCCCCACCCCTCTCTCCTCCTCCTTCTCCCCCTCTCTCCTCCTTCTCCCCCCTCTCCTTCTTTTTCTCTCCCCCTCTTCCTTCTTCTCCCCTCCCCCCTCCTCCTCCCTTCTCCTCCTTCTTCTCCCCCCCTCCTCTACCTTCTCTCCCCTCTCTCCTCCTCCCCCCCTCTCCTCCTTTTTCTCTCCCTCTCAACTACTTCTTCTCTCCCCCCTCTCTCCTCCTCCCTCTCTCCTCCTCCCCTCTCTCCTCCCCCTCTCTCCTCCTTCTTCTCTCCCTCTCCTCCTCCTTCTTCCCCCTCTCCACCTTCTTCCCTCTCCCCCTCTCCTCCTTCTCTACCCCTCTCTCCTCCCCACCCCTCTCTCCTCCTCCTTCTCCCCCTCTCTCCTCCTTCTCCCCCCTCTCCTTCTTTTTCTCTCCCCCTCTTCCTTCTTCTCCCCTCCCCCCTCCTCCTCCCTTCTCCTCCTTCTTCTCCCCCCCTCCTCTACCTTCTCTCCCCTCTCTCCTCCTCCCCCCCTCTCCTCCTTTTTCTCTCCCTCTCAACTACTTCTTCTCTCCCCCCTCTCTCCTCCTCCCTCTCTCCTCCTCCCCTCTCTCCTCCCCCTCTCTCCTCCTTCTTCTCTCCCTCTCCTCCTCCTTCTTCCCCCCTCTCCACCTTCTTCCCTCTCCCCCTCTCCTCCTTCTCTACCCCTCTCTCCTCCCCACCCCTCTCTCCTCCTCCTTCTCCCCCTCTCTCCTCCTTCTTCTCCCCTCTCCTCCTTTTTCTCTCCCCCCCCCCTCACCTCCTTCTTCTCTCTCCCCCCTCTCCTACTTCTTTCCCCCATCTCCTCCTTCTTCTCTCCCCCTCTACTCCTTATTCTCTCTCCCCCTCTACTCCTTCTTTCTCCCCCTATCCTCCTTCTTCTCTCTCCCCCCTCTCCTTCTCCCCCTCTCTCCTCCTTCTTCTCTCCCCCTCCTCCTCCTCCTTCTCTCCCCCTCCTCCTCTTTCTTCCCCCCTCTCCTCCTCCTCCTTCTCTCTCTTCCTCCACACTCTTTCTCTCTGTCTCTCTCTCTCTCTCTCTATTGCTGGCCATACATGAAACAATTTTCAGACAATTTAAACAAGGTTTTGTTTGCTTATACAATTATAAGTGAGTAAAAACACGGTAGGCAGCCCTCCGTACAAAGATTTGATTGACTAGAAACCTCCAATTAGATTTATGGATTGAAATAGATTTAATAGATCGAAACACTAAATGTGACTGAATAGAAAGTGAACCCCCATCAAGCAGGAGATCCATCCGGGTTCCTTCAACTCCCGGGAATTCTCCCAGAATGGTTTGGTAATCTGTACCATTCAATGTCCCCGGGTGGCATCTGATAACTATTATTTCTCTGGCTGACAGTACATGAAACAGAACATGGACCTGGGGAAGACCAAACAGCGCGTCATGGAGATCGCCAACTTCGTAGACAAGGTGAGGGCCGTGATGCCAACCATGGAAGGGTGTAGGATGAGCCATTCATTTCATAGCAGACAACTCTGTGTACTGTGAAGTTTGTAAACTTTGACCAAGTGGACTCTATGATGATTGAATTGTAGTATGTGAAAAAAAAAATATATATATATATATATATATATATATATATATATATATATATATATATATATATATATATCTCTTTTCATGTGACAACACTGAAGAAATGACACTTGTCTACAATGTAAAGTAGTGAGTGTACAGCTTGTATAACAGTGTACATTTCCCGTCCCCTCAAAATAACTCAACACACAACCATTAATGTCTAAACCACTGGCAACAAAAGTGAGTACACCCCTAAGTGAAAATGTCAAAATTGGTACCCAATTAGCCATTTTCCCTCCCCCAGTCTCATGTGACTCGTTAGTTTTACAAGGTCTCAGGTTATGAATGAGGAGGGAGCAGGTGTGTTAAATTTGGTCTCATCGCTCTCACTCTCTAATACTGGTCACTGGAAGTTCAACATGGCACCTCATGGCAAAGAACTCTCTGAGGATCTGAAAAAAAGAATTGTTGCTCTACATAAAGATGGCCTAGGCTATAAGAAGATTGCCAAGACCCTGAAACTGAGCTGCAGCACGTTGGCCAAGACCATACAGCAGTATAACAGGACAGGTTCCACGCCGAACAGACCTCAACAAAAAGTTGAGGTCACGTGATCAGCGTCATATCCAGAGGTTGTCTTTGGGAAATAGACGTATGAGTGCTGCCAGCATTGCTGCAGAGGTTGTAGGGGTGGTGGGGGTCAGCCTGTCAGTGCTCAGACCATAAGCTGCACACTGCATCAAATTGGTCTGCATGGTTGTC
>NW_027507718.1:543787046-543824546 GCF_037356315.1 Lithobates pipiens
CTGGGCCGCGGGGCAGTATTCCAACATGATAATGACCCCAAACACACCTCCAAGACCACCACTGCCTTGCTAAAGAAGCTGAGGGTAAAGGTGATGGACTGGCCAATCATGTCTCCAGACCTAAACCCTATTGATCATCTGTGGGACATCCTCAAACGGAAGGTGGAGGAGCGCAAGGTCTCCAACATCCACCAGCTCTGTGATGTCATCATGGGGGAGGGGAAGAGGACTCCAGTGACGACCTGTGAAGCTCTGGTGACCTCCATGCCCAAGAGGGTTAAGGCAGTGCTGGAAAATGGTGGCCACACAAAATATTGACACTTTATGCCCAGTTTGGACATTTTCACCTAGAGGTGTACTCACTTTTGTTGCCAGCGGTTTAGACATGAATGGCTGTGTGTTGAGTTATTTTGAGGGGACAGGAAATTTACACTGTTATACAAGCTGTACACTCACTACTTTACATTGTAGACAAGTGTCATTTCTTCAGTGTTGTCACATGAAAAGATAGAATAAAAGATTTACAAAAATGTAAGGGGTGTACTCACTTTTCTGAGATACTGTATATATACACACACAGCCATAATCCACAGCTGAGGATAGAGGGTATATTGTACATTTCATGGAAGTACACAGGGAGTGGGCACTATGTCCAGTCCTTCTGCCCTACTACTGCACCATCCTCACACTTGCTGGCAATTCACAGCTGTCAAAATGACAGCCAGGAGTTGCTGTGCTAAATACAGTAGCTACAGATGCTGCTGCTGTCAAAAAATAAGAGTTTTTATAAACGTTGTTCAGATAGGGAGATAGAAAGATACAAAGTAACATTGTCACTTTGTAGCTACGTTTTTCATTCAACTGCAGATCAGGGAGAAGCTTCAGTTTGCACATGATAAAAAAACTTAAATGTAAACGATTGGAAACACAGACACACACAAATATACACAGTATGTATATATATATATATATATATATATATATCTGTATATATATATATATATATATATATATATATATATATATATATATATACACATATATATATATATCTGTATATATATATATATATATATATATATCTATATCTATATCTATATATATATATATATATATATATATATATACTGAAATGAGGGACACATGAGGGGGGAAGAGGGACACAGGGATCAGGGACCATCCCTCGAAATCATGGAGAGTCCTTCGAAATCAGGGACAGTACTTCGATTTCAGAGACAGTCCTTCAAAATCAGGGACAGTCCCTCGAAATCAAGGACAGTCCCTCGAAATCAAGGACAGTCCCTCGAAATCAAGGACAGTTCCTCGAAATCAGGGACAGACAGTCCTACGAAATCAAGGACTGTTCCTCAAAATCAGGGACAGTCCCTTGAAATCAGGGACAGTCCTTCGAAATCAGGGACAGACACACACAGATATACACAGTATATATACATATATATATATATATATATATATATATATATATATATATATATACTGAAATGAGGGACACATGAGGGGGGAAGAGGGACACAGGGATCAGGGACCGTCCCTCGAAATCAGGGACAGTCCCTCGAAATCAGGGACAGACACACACAGATATACACAGTATATATACATATATATATATATATATATATATATATATATATATATATATATATATATATAGACTGAAATGAGGGACACATGAGGGGGGAAGAGGGACACAGGGATCAGGGACCGTCCCTCGAAATCAGGGACAGTCCCTCAAAATCAAGGACAGTCCCTCGAAATCAAGGACAGTTCCTCGAAATCAGGGACAGACAGTCCTACGAAATCAAAATCAGGCAAAGTTCTCGAAATCAGGGACAGTCCTTCGAAATCAAGGACAGTCCCTCGAAATCAAGGACAGTTCCTCGAAATCAGGGACAGACAGTACTACGAAATCAGGGACAGTCCCTCAAAATCAGGGACAGTCCCTTGAAATCAGGGACAGTCCTTCGAAATCAGGGACAGACACACACAGATATACACAGTATATATACATATATATATATATATATATATATAGACTGAAATGAGGGACACATGAGGGGGGAAGAGGGACACAGGGATCAGGGACCATCCCTCGAAATCATGGAGAGTCCTTCGAAATCAGGGACAGTACTTCGAATTCAGAGACAGTCCTTCAAAATCAGGGACAGTCCCTCGAAATCAAGGACAGTCCCTCGAAATCAAGGACAGTTCCTCGAAATCAGGGACAGACAGTCCTACGAAATCAAGGACTGTTCCTCAAAATCAGGGACAGTCCCTTGAAATCAGGGACAGTCCTTCGAAATCAGGGACAGACACACACAGATATACACAGTATATATACATATATATATATATATATATATATATATATATATATATATATATATATACTGAAATGAGGGACACATGAGGGGGGAAGAGGGACACAGGGATCAGGGACCGTCCCTCGAAATCAGGGACAGTCCCTCGAAATCAGGGACAGACACACACAGATATACACAGTATATATACATATATATATATATATATATATATATATATATATATATATATATATATATAGACTGAAATGAGGGACACATGAGGGGGGAAGAGGGACACAGGGATCAGGGACCATCCCTCGAAATCAGGGACAGTCCCTCGAAATCAGGGACAGTCCCTCGAAATCAAGGACAGTCCCTCGAAATCAAGGACAGTTCCTCGAAATCAGGGACAGACAGTCCTACGAAATCAAAATCAGGCAAAGTTCTCGAAATCAGGGACAGTCCTTCGAAATCAAGGACAGTCCCTCGAAATCAGGGACAGTCCCTCGAAATCAGGGACAGTCCCTCGAAATCAAGGACAGTCCCTCGAAATCAAGGACAGTTCCTCGAAATCAGGGACAGACAATCCTTCGAAATCAGGGACAGTCCCTCAAAATCAGGGACAGTCCCTTGAAATCAGGGACAGTCCATCGAAATCAGGGACAGTCCATCGAAATCAGGGACAGACACACACAGATATACACAGTATATATATATATATATATATATATATATAGACTGAAATGAGGGACACATGAGGGGGAAGAAGGACACAGGGATCAGGGACCATCCCTCGAAATCATGGACAGTCCTTCGAAATCAGGGACAGTACTTCGAAATCAGAGACAGTCCTTCAAAATCAGGGACAGTCTCTCAAAATCAGGGACAGTCCTTCGAAATCAAGGACAGTCCCTCGAAATCAGGGACAGTTCCTCGAAATCAGGGACAGACAATCCTTCGAAATCAGGGACAGTCCCTCGAAATCAGGGACAGTCCTTCGAAATCAAGGACTGTCCCTCGAAATCAGGGACAGTCCTTCAAAATCAAGGACAGTCCCTCGAAATCAAGGACAGTTCCTCGAAATCAGGGACAGACAGTCCTTCGAAATGAGGGACAGTCCTTTGAAATGAGGGACAGTCCCTCAAAATCAGGGACAGTCCCTTGAAATCAGGGACAGTCCCTTGAAATCAGGGACAGTCCCTTGAAATCAGGGACAGTCCTTCGAAATCAGGGACAGTCGTTCGAAATCAAGGACAGTCCCTCGAAAAAAAAAGGACAGTTCCTCAAAATCAGGGACAGACAGTCCTTCGAAATCAGGGACAGTCCCTCAAAATCAGGGACAGTCCTTCGAAATCAGGGACATACACACACAGATATACACAGTATATATATATATATATATATATATATATATATATATATATATACTGAAATGAGGGACACATGAGGGGGGAAGAGGGACACAGGGATCAGGGACCGTCCCTCAAAATCATGGACAGTCCTTCAAAATCAGGGACAGTACTTCGAAATCAGAGACAGTCCTTCAAAATCAAGGAAAGTCCCTCGAAATCAAGGTAAGTTCCTCGAAATCAGGGACAGACAGTCCTTCGAAATCAGGGACAGTCCCTTGAAATCAGGGACAGTCCTTTGAAATCAGGGACAGTCCCTCGAAATCAGGGACAGTCCTTCGAAATCAAGGAAAGTCCCTCGAAATCAAGGACAGTCCCTCGAAATCAAGGAAAGTTCCTCGAAATCAGGGACAGACAGTCTTTCGAAATCAGGGACAGTCCCTTGAAATCAAGGACAGTTCCTCGAAATCAGGGACAGACAGATCCTCGAAATCAGGGACAGACAGTCCTTCGAAATCAGGGACAGTCCTTCAAAATCAGGGACAGTCCCTCGAAATCGGGGACAGTCCCTCGAAATCAGGGACAGTTGGGAGCTATGGTCAGCTCCATCTAGGGACCATGGTGAGGTATTTTTTCCCGAAATGCCTCCATTGGGAAAAATACTGCATTGTGTTCGCTGGATGGAACTGACGATCATAGGAAATCATTTCGTATACGGGCAGAATTGGTGATGAGCGGGCACAATGGGGTGAACTGAATTGTCAGAATTTAAACTAAAGATGGTCCTCTTGTCCCCAGTTCTACATGTCACTGAACATCAAGGTGGCTCTGATTGGCCTGGAGGTGTGGACGGCGGGTGACCAGTGTGACATTCGGAATGACGCCAACTACAGCCTGCGCACCTTCCTGGCGTGGAAACAGAAGCTGAGGAGCAGAAAGAAGCACGACAACGCCCAGCTCATCACGTCAGTATACGGACTCCTTCTAAGTAAATGAGAAGTTAAAAAAAAAAAAGAAGTCCTTGTTTTACAGCTTACTTCATCTACAAAAAAAAGGAAAAAAAGTCATTTCAGTTATAGGCGGAGTTATAGGCGGAGTCTAGAGGTCTGACTTACCTTTCCTGCATCTTACAGAAACTGAAATCTCCTCCCCCTTTTTTTTTTTTGATGAAGTGATCTCTATATGAGAATATTGATTGTTTCTAATTGTGTTTTAGTGGAGCGACGTTCCAAGGAACCACCATCGGGATGGCCCCGCTGGAAGGGATGTGCACGGCGGAGAACTCCGGGGGCGTCAGTATGGTGAGTAGGTGATCAGTACATAGCGTCATAGGATGGTATATGAGGAATATTCTCATAGCATTATAAATGAATGTTGTGTATAGAAAGAAGGAATGAGGTTTTCAGGGTGAAAATTAATTTGAAGAATAGCAACAACTATATTATATTAGAAAGTTTTTTTATTTTAGAAAAAAAATAAAAATGTGTTAAAAACACAGCAATTGTCAAGTACAGAGCAACGACCTTAACCTTAAAGGGTTCTTTACTGTAAGAGCGGTAAGGATGTGGAATTCCCTTCCACAGGCGGTGGTCTCAGCGGGGGGAGCATCGATAGAAGAAGAAAAAAAATGTAGCGCTAAGAAATGTGAAATCAAATAGTGAAAATAAAGAAAGAGTCCACTAGAAGAGAGTCCAAAAAGAGTCCATCTAGGTGGATGGTGGGCCACCGGTACTCGGAAATCAATCCCGTACAGGGGGAGCCAGCAGTCAACTGTACTTTAACCACTTAAGGACCAGGCCTCTTTTTCAGACTCAGTGTTTACATGTTTAAAGCGCCACTGGACACCCTCCAATTGCAACATGATGGATCTTTCGGCATCTGTGTTTTTGGGCCCCGACGTTACCTGTTTCTTTGTGCTTCTGTACTAATGACACTGGCTGGGAAGGGGGTTACCATCTAGGAGGCGATCAAACGGTTAAAACTGGGCCTAACGATGTGTAATGTGTGTACAGTGTGCTGCTTTTACTAACTGATCTCTAAGTTTCTCATCCCTGCTTTGCAGGGATAAGAGACAGAGAGATTGTTCATTGTGTACGGAGCTCTGTGTTAAATATCAACACAGAGCTCTGGGCTGCGATTGCAGGTCCCGGCCGTGAATCGTTGTCTGGGACTCCCCCCCCGCTGCCGGTGCCGGGCGGAAGGTCCTAAACCAGGTAGTAGGCAGCAACGTACAAATATGTCGCTTTGCCTACAGCCGCCGCTCGCCCACACAGTAATATTTTATTCTGGCTGCTGAAATTAATTACCTTTCAAGCCCCAAATGCGCCCAGCATTAAAGTGATTCTAATGGTTTGCATTTTTATTTTAACCACTTCTCACCCGGCCACTGCACATAAACGGCTGGGTGGGCGCTTCCTCCTTCTGAGTGGACGTTCCCGAATGTGCCTCAGAAGGAGCGGGATCGCGTGATCCCAATGCGCTCATCTCACCCGGACAAGGCGCATCTCAGATCGGCAGGGGGGCTCTGTGGTTGGCCCTCCTGATCACATGATGGCTGTGTCCATTCACAGCCATCATGTGATATAAATAGAGAGCCAGGTGCTACGCAATCAGCTCGCCTTCTCCTCACACAGAGCTTGTCGGCAAGGAGAAGGCGAGCGGATCTCTGCAGCCGGCCGGCAATCAGTGTGTATGAGCTGTTTTTTACAGCTTTTTAACACACTGATCACCGGGCTAGTGTTCCCAAAAGAGTGTCCCCACACAGTGTTCCCAAAACAGTGTCCCCACACAGTGTTCCCAAAACGGTGTCCCTACACAGTAAAAACACCTGTCCCACATATGTCCCAGTAAAATCATCTGTCCCAGTGATCATCTGCACACATCTGTCTGTGATCATCTGCCACATCTGTCCGTGATCATCTGCCACATCTGTCCGTGATCATCTGCGTACATCTGTCCGTGATCATCTGCGTACATCTGTCCGTGATCATCTGCGTACATCTGTCCGTGATCATCTGCATACATCTGTCTGTGATCATCTGCCACATCTGTTTGTGATCATCTGCCACATCTGTTTGTGATCATCTGCCACATCTGTCCGTGATCATCTGCGTACATCTGTCTGTGATCATCTGCGTACATCTGTCTGTGATCATCTGCCACATAGTTACATAGTTACATAGTTAGTAAGGTTGAATAAAGACACCAGTCCATCCAGTTCAACCTGAGTGTCTACAATTGTCCCTATCCCTGTACATTTCACACTCACATCAGTCCCCACCCTTGAGGAGCCCACAATCCAAGGTCCCCATTCATATACTAAGGCCAATTTTGGACAGAAGCCAATTAACCTACCTGCATGTCTTTGGAGTGTGGGAGGAAACCAGAGTACCTGGAGGAAACCCACGCAGGCACAGGGAGAACATGCAAACTCCAGGCAGGTAGTGTCGTGGTTGGGATTTGAACCAGCAACCCTTCTTACTGCTAGGTGAGAGTGCTAACAACTACATCTGTTCGTGATCATCTGCCACATCTTTCCGTGATCATCTGCCACATCTGCCTGTGATCATCAGCACACATCTGTCTGTGATCATCTGCCACATCTGTCTGTGATCATCTGCCACATCTGTCCGTGATCATCTGCCACATATGTCCGTGATCATCTGCCACATCTGCCTGTGATCATCAGCACACATCTGTCTGTGATCATCTGCCACATCTGTCTGTGATCATCTGCCACATCTGTCTGTGATCATCTGCCACATCTGTCTGTGATCATCTGCCACATCTGTCTGCGATCATCTGCGCACATCTGTCAGCGATCATCTGTGCACATCTGTCCACGATCATCTGCGCACATCTGTCTACGATCATCTGAAAACACTAGTCTTCTTTGAGATTTCAGCCAGTGAGAGACCTTGTTGATGCCATATGACCCTCCTGTGTCTTGTTGCTGGGCTCAGTCTTGCCATTGTGGAGGATTTTTTTTTTATATTGAACTGTCCTCAGTGACCTCAGCTTGTTAGTAAAGCATGGCTTTTCTTCACCCAGCTTCATTCATCCTACACTAAGGATTCTGTTTGACTCATTGTATCGTATTTTAGCCTTTCATGCTGATCATTTATACCTGTTTGGTGTAATTGTTTATTCATGCACTGGGTCACATACCTTCAGAATTCTTAAAAGAGAAGTAAAGTTTTTACTTTAGTTTTTTTTTTTTTGTATCGTACTTACCTCGGTGGATGCTGCATGTGTCCCCCGACGCCTCTACACTGAGGACCCTGCCGATCGCTCAGTTCTGACGGCTCCCCGATCTGGACATCAGCCCGCTCTCTGCTGAGAACCGATGACAGGAGTGCAAAACTAATTGCTCTCCTCTGATCCATAGGGGAAGTACAGTCAAACGAGCTTTGGCTATACGTCTCCTTTACTTGTGTGCAAGTGGTCCTGGAGAACCGATTGCTACTTTTTGAAGGCAAGGGATGGACAGACCCTATATTGATCTCCATAAGGTTTTTGTTTTCTGTTTATTCACTTTATATCACTGAGAGAAAACTCTGTATCAGCCATTTATTCTCAACCAGGGCTCATTGGAAGCCTAGGGTTCCTCCAGAGATTGCTAGGGGCTCCTTGAGCTTTGTGGTCGGATGACCTCCCATTTGATGATCCTGTCTTGGTTCCAGGGCCAACACCACTTGCCAGAGCCAACTGCAAGACATCAACTTTTTAGCTGCCTGGAAGGGGGGCATTTTGACCACCGCTGTACATGGGGAATATTACCTAGTGACTTCCAATGAATTGGGCATTCTCAACCAGGGTTTGGTGGAAGCGTAGGGTTCCTTCAGAGCAGTGGCGGCTGGTGCTCAATATTTTGGGGGGGGGGGGGCAGCAAACCAACAACAAATCACCCTGTGGAAGATGGGACGGTGTTCTCTCAACCCCTCAGTGGGAGATGGATGTGAAGGCGGCGATCAGCCCAACCCCCTCCCCCTGTACGAGACAGATGGACAGAGGCCTCCTTACCTTAGGAGGCAGATGACAAGGGATGCTGCTCCTCGCTCTGGGGCCATTTGCTTCTCCTCCCTAAGACTCCCTGGCCAATCGGGTCCAAAGACCCACTTCCTGACTGGCCGTCATGAGAATAGTGAATATTAATTCGCTATTGTCACACAACTGGGTGGGCTCAGGGCGCAGTGCTTGGCACCTCGAGTCCACCTTTTTTTCAAGCCAAGGAGAGTCTTTAGGCTCTAATCACGTGCTTAATAAAAAAAGAAACCCTGTTGAAATCCATGCGTCCAGTGCCCTGCATTTAGATTAGGGGCCGGGCGCATGGATTAGGGGGGCGGGGCCCCTGAGCCCTGTATGGGTGGGCCGCCACTGCTTCAGAGATTGTTAGGGGCTCCTTAAGCTTATGGTTGGATGACCTCCCATTTGATGGTGCTGGTATAGTTCCAGGGCCAACACCACTTGTCAGAGCCAACTCCATGACATCCACTTTTTAGCTGCCTGTAAGTGGGGTATTTTGACCACCACTGTACATGGGGAATTTTACTTACTGACTTCCAGTGAATTGCAAAAGGAATGCAGGAAACCCGATTGCATCTTCTTAAATCTTTATTGAGCACAAACAGCAGTGCGACATCAAAACGCTAACATGTTTCGGGGCAAAAAACATTCTCAACCAGGGTTCGGTGGAAGCGTAGGGTACCTCCAGAGATTGCTAGGGGTTCCTTAAGCTTGTGGTTGGATGACCTCCCATTTGATGGTGCTGGCATAGTTCCAGGGCCAACACCACTTGTCAGAGCCAACTCCATGACGTCCACTTTTTAGCTGCCTGTAAGAGGGGTATTTTGACCACCACTGTACATGGGGAATTTTACCTACTGACTTCCAGTGAATTGCAAAAAAGAATGCCGGCAACTCGATTGCTTCTTCTTAAATCTTTATTGAGCACAAACAGCAGTGCTACATCAGAACGCTAACATGTTTTGGGAAAAGCCATTCTCAACCAGAGTTCGGTCGAAGAGTAGGTTACCTCCAGAGATTGCTAGGGGTTCCTCAAGCTTGTGGTTGGATGACCTCCCATTTGATGGTGCTGGCATAGTTCCAGGGCCAACGCCACTTGTCAGGGCCAGCTGCATGACACCAACCTTTAAGCTGTCTGTAAGGAGGCCATTTTACCCAGCGACTTCCAATGAATTGGTTTAATCACAGGTTCTCCGACATCTGAAATGTATTTCAAGGGCTCCTCTGGAGGAAAAAAAAGTTTGAGAAAGGCTGCTCTGTAGCGTGTGGATGTTACCGGCCTCAAAATGTGAATTAAGAGAGCCGATGATTTTAGACGCGATGAGATAAGGTGATCAGCTTGGCGTGGACTGCAAAGAATCACACAAACAGCATGAGATATGACCACTGACTTTATGGCTGGAAGGAGTTTTATTTTTACATAACAATACATCTTTTACATTTTTATAGTCACATGTTTATAACCATTAACAATATATATAATACCGATTTTAACTAAAATATTTTAAAACGTAGTTACAACAATGAACATTACTATATTTTAATAATATATATATCCCTGTTATTCAGCGTTATAGGTAATTATCTTTATCTCTCTGGTACACTTTAACTGTGCAATAATCATACTGGCAATGCATTGCTTTAATACAAATATTATCATGGTAGTACTCTTTTTTAACCACTAGATGGTGCACATTGCATGTCTGTATGACGCAATGAATAAGCTTTACATACAATAGTTTTTTTTCTATTTTAATAGCAGAAACCATGTGCTTTCTAATCTATGCAATTTTCAATAAATCAGGTTTAAATATACCTATTTAGAATGGTTTAGTGCTTATAATAGACATTTGTTCTGACTAATGCAGTATTTTCATGTTTTTATGCCCTTTTCACTTGTTTCTCACACATGCTGTTCTAAACTTCTAATTACAGCAAAACCATAGCATAAAATCTGCTGAGACTTTTCCTGCATCTGCTCAAGATGTTTATGAATCTTTCTATCACAGGTTAATACAGATTAGGAACAATTTAGAGTACATACCTGCAAAGAATCACACAAACAGCATGAGATATGACCACTGACTTTATGGCTGGAAGTAGTTTAATTTCCAGTCACATGGTGTGTGGCCTTATATAGACTCTGTTTGTGTACCTTCTCTGCCATCTACTGGTTATTAATAGAATAGAAGGAAGATATTTAGAAATAAAATACAAAAAAAAATGAATATGTACTTTGCTTTGGGGTGTCTGTTTTGTGACTGTATAAACCCCAGTCCGTCACATGGAGCAATGTGGGGTTGTGGGTAATAGCGAAATTTCGTTTTATTGTTGGTCATTGCAGGATCACTCTGAACTGGCCATCGGTGCGGCGGCCACAATGGCTCATGAAATTGGACACAATTTCGGGATGAGTCACGACAAAGACTACTGCTGTACGGAAGCCACCCCGGATCAAGGCGGGTGCATTATGGCCGCTGCTACAGGGTAAGACAAAGGGCCTTAAGAAGAAATGAGTATATATATATATATACTGTATATGTGAAGGACAGTATAATGTCAGATGTCCTCTCGAAGTTTCATGAGCTCCTCTTCTCTTCCTCATGCCGCAGACATCCCTTCCCGCGTAAGTTCAGCTCATGCAGCCAGCAGCAGCTGCGCAATTACTTCGCCAAAGGCGGAGGGATGTGCCTGTTCAACATGCCCAACACCGACGATCTGGTGATGGGGAAGAAGTGCGGAAATGGCTTCCTGGAGGAGGGCGAGCAATGCGACTGCGGAGAGCCAGAGGTAGGTCCCGTCACACTCGGCTTTATTTATCATGGTTAGAACTAAATAAATACAACTTTGTAAAATGTGTTTTATTTTTTACTTAGATTAATGGGAAATATTGAATGTTCTCAAAAATATAATTTCTAAAAAATTGTTTTTTTTTTTTCTTTTTAGTTCGATAAATATGAAATATCTTGTAGCCTACTCAGTGACAAAGTCATTTGGACACCCAGGCCGAACGTGCGAAACTGTGCCCCACTCCCTCGCCTAACCTATATGAGCATTATGTGTCAGCAAAAATCCCCTCCCCGCAAAAAAAAAAAAAGAGCACTAATCTGCATGCTCACCCCCTAAGTACTGTATGAATTCCCCCTTCTCCCAGTACTAATCCCCCCCCCCGCCAGCAGAAATCTTTGTCCCCACACACCCCCCCATCCTCCTCCCAGTTCAAATTCTCTCTCTGCCCAAATCCCCCCAGCACAACCCCTCCCCCAATCCTCCTCCCAGTTCAAATTCTCTTTCCCCCAAATCCCCCCAGCACAACCCCCCCCCCCAATCCTCCTCCCAGTTCAAATCCTCTCTCTCCCCAAAACCCTCCAGCACAACCCCCACCCCAATCCTCCTCCCAGTTCAAATTCTCTCTCTGCCCAAATACCCCCAGATCCCCCCAGCACAACCCCCCCCCCCCAATCCTCCTCCCAGTTCAAATCCCCCCAACACAACCCCCCCCCAATCCTCCTCCCAGTTCAAATTCTCGCTCTGCCAAATAACCCCAGCACAACCCCCCCAATCCTCCTCCCAGTTCAAATCATCTCTCTCCCCAAATCCCCCCAGCACAACCCCAGTTCAAATTCTCTCTCTCCCCAAATCCCCCCAGCACAACCCCCCAATCCTCCTTCCAGTTCAAATTCTCTCTCTGCCCAAATACCCCGAGCACAACCCCCCCAATCCTCCTTCCAGTTCAAATTCTCTCTCCCCCAAATCCCCCCAGCACAACCCCCCCCAATCCTCCTCCCAGTTCAAATCATCTCTCTCCCCAAATCCCCCCAGCACAACCCCCAATCCTCCTCCCAGTTCAAATTCCCTCTCTGCCCAAATACCCCCAGCACAACCCCCCTCCCAGTTCAAATTCTCACTCTGCCAAATACCCCCAGCACAACCCCCCCCCCCCAATCCTCCTCCCAGTTTAAATCATCTCTCTCCCCAAATCTCTCTCCCCAAATCCCCCCAGCACAACCCCCAATCCTCCTCCCAGTTCAAATTCTCTCTCTCTCCAAATCCCCCCAGCACAACCCCCCCCCAATCCTCCTCCCAGTTCAAATTCTCTCTCTGCCCAAATACCCCCAGCACACCCCCCCAATCCTCCTCCCAGTTTCCCAGTTCAAATAATCTCTCTCCCCAAATCCCCCCAGCACAAACCCATTTCAAATTCTCTCTCTCCCCAAATCCCTCCAGCACAACCCCCCAATCCTCTTCCCAGTTCAAATTCTCTCTCTGCCCAAATACCCCCAGCACAACCCCCCCCCCCCATCCTCCTCCCAGTTTCCCAGTTCAAATCATCTCTCTCCCCAAATCCCCCCAGCACAAATCCACCTCCCAGTTCAAATCCTCTATCTCCCCAAATCCCCCTCCCCCCCCAAAAAATCAGCCCTTCTAGCACAAATCCTCTACCGCTCAAATTTCACCTTCAAGCAAAAATCCCCCCTCCATACTCAAAACTCCCCAACCCAGAACAAATCCCTCATCCCCCCTCCTAGCACAAATACCCCCAATCATTCCTACTAGCACAAATCCCTCCCCCCAACAAAAAAAAAAAATACTCCTCCTAGCACAAATCTTCTCTCCTCTCTACCATATGTCTACCATCCCTCCTCCTAGCACAAACCCTCCTCCCTGTCCCCCCTCCCAACACAAATCCCCCCAAATCACCACTCCCAGCAAAGAGTGCCCCCCTCCAATTTCCCCACCTAAAACAATTCTTACCCCCTGCTGTCCCCCCAAATTCTCCCTCCCAGCACAAATCCCTTCCCCCAATCCCCTTGCGGCTATCCCCCACCTCACATGATACCACAGCGCCCAGGGCAGTCATCCCTCCTGCCCACATCTTGTCCCTGCCCTGAGCTACTAGGCAGTCAGCAGGGGGAGCCAAATTTTTGGCATTTTTAGGCACATTTTAGCTTCCTCTAAATCTGGGGTCAATAATCTCATGAGCCACTTTTTCTTCTGTGCAGGAATGTACCAATCCTTGCTGCAATGCCAAAGACTGCACCTTAAAGGAGGGGGCTCAGTGTGCACATGGGGAATGCTGCTACAACTGTAAGGTAAGGATCGGATACAGAGCTTGGCCAATATGGTCCTGAAGGACCCACCTTGGAGGAGATAATATGTGACAACTCTACTGGTGGTTGACAACTTATGATGTGTAGAGAGCCCCAGCTGCAGTTCCTGACAGCTCCCAAAGGCCTGCACAAAAGATCACATATCTGGGAGAAGATTGTTAGAGGATACGGTCAGAGATTTTGGACATATAATGTGTGGTTGAAGACTAAATATCTACACATATGTAATTGGGACTTGCCTCGCATAGTGAATATATGAAACAGCCAACAAACCTCCAACATTTTTTTTTTTTTATAGAAATACATAAAAATAGCTGAAGGGCATATCTAGAATTAGAACATTAAAATACAATACGATGATCATAATCAAGGGTATAGGGAGGTCAGTGGTCGACGTGTTTCACGGAAACCACCCGCCTCATCAGAATCTTTCAAGCCTCGCAGTCATTTTGGGAGTAATTACTACATATACTCGTCACACCGGTATCTGATATTTGGGCCACTTTACTTGCAAAAGCTCACCTCTCTTGCACTTCAGGCCAAGCCATTAGGTTTGTGGCCCGAGGCGGGTGTTGATGCGATTTCGAAAGCCGCCTTGGGCAGGATGGGGAGATGGCGGTCGCCGGGCTCCCCTCCCGACGCCCATGCAGGGCCTGCAGGGGCTCATTATGCACTCCCTGTTTCTAAGACGATTCTCAACTCGGGGAGGCGTACCTTTTCCATTATTAAAAGTAATCTTGAGGCTTGAAAAGTCCGGATGAAGCAGGATGTTCTGCAAAGAAACACGTAGACTACTGACTAGTGGGGACCCAGGAGGGCAGCACAGGAAGTCACCCGGTCTGGTGAGTGGTGACCCGGGAGGGGAGCACAGGAAGTCACCCGGTCTGGTGAGTGGTGACCCAGGAGGGGAGCACAGGAAGTCACCCGGTCTGGTGAGTGGGGACTCAGGAGGGCAGCACAGGAAGTCACCCGGTCTGGTGAGTGGTGACCCAGGAGGGGAGCTCAGGAAGTCACCCGGTCTGGTGAGTGGGGGGACCCAGGAGGGCAGCACAGGAAGTCACCCGGTCTGGTGAGTGGTGACCCAGGAGAGGAGCACAGGAAATCACCCGGTCTGGTGAGTGGTGACCCAGGAGGGGACCACAGGAAGTCACCCGGTCTGGTGAGTGGTGACCCAGGAGGGGAGCTCAGGAAGTCACCCGGTCTGGTGAGTGGGGGGACCCAGGAGGGCAGCACAGGAAGTCACCCGGTCTGGTGAGTGGTGACCCAGGAGAGGAGCACAGGAAATCACCCGGTCTGGTGAGTGGTGACCCAGGAGGGGACCACAGGAAGTCACCCGGTCTGGTGAGTGGTGACCCAGGAGAGGAGCACAGGAAATCACCCGGTCTGGTGAGTGGGGACCCAGGAGGGGAGCACAGGAAGTCACCAGGTCTGGTGAGTGGGGACCCAGGAGGGGAGCACAGGAAGTCACCCGGTCTGGTGAGTGGGGACCCAGGAGGGGAGCACAGGAAGACACCGGGTCTGGTGAGTGGGGACCCAGGAGGGGAGCACAGGAAGTCACCCGGTCTGGTGAGTAGTGACCCAGGAGGGGAGCACAGGAAGTCACCCAGTCTGGTGAGTGGGGACCCAGGAGGGCAGCACAGGAAGTCACCCAAATCACACCCAATGTGTTGTTTATTATTTATTCTACACTTGATGAACTTTATTTGACCACTATTTTTTCTAGACAATCTCGGCACATAAAATCACCAGCAACACCTATTTATGTGTTATTATAAATTTTTTCACTTATATGTGATGAACTTTATTGATTGCACAATAGGTGCTTATGAACTTTATTGAATGCACTTTATTTGTATTAGATTGGCACTTAGCACTTTAATTGGTTACGCTTTGTATATTGCATATGTTTATGTATGAATATCAGTACAATAGTAGGCTATAGGTGCAGCGCTGAGTTTAAAATCCTTTTTTTCAATTCAGAGACTGGAGACATGCTACATAAGGGTTTTAGAGATCAGTAAAATGGTCCCACTACTGGGTGCTAGGGTCAGTTAGGGGCAAAAGGGCTGAACGTTTGCCTTCAGGTCACAGTTTGGGCCTCAGGAAACTATATTCTTTCATTAAAGACATTAAACGCTTAAATGCACGGCTGGGATAGCCCTATAAAAGTTTAATACACTGAACAACATTACACGTGGCAATATAAATCCAACAATAAATCGGGTAATACAAATAATGGGGCCAAATGGTTGTCCTTGGTTGCTACCAGGTGTCACGTTTGCTGTTTCTTCCATCCACTGGCACCATCAATGGTCATCTCAATTGATGTTCTGCAAAGAAACACGTAGACTACTGACTAGTGGGGACCCAGAAGGGCAGCACAGAAAGTCACCCGGTCTGGTGAGTGGTGACCCAGGAGGGGAGCACAGGAAGTCACCTCAGGGAGCTCTGCTATATGGTATAACCTATGAGACTCTTACCCTGGGCCCATCCATGAGGTGTTTGCCCATTGTCTTAAAGTGTCTCAGTATGTCTCGTTATTTGTATGATTCTACAACATGGAACATTATTTACATTTAAATCGTCTTCTTCAGTTAAAGGCAGCCGGGACTCAGTGCCGAGATAAGGCGGGGGGCTGTGACCTGCCCGAATTCTGCCGCGGGGACAACGCCTTCTGCCCCGCCAATGTCTACATGATGGATGGCTCTTCCTGTGCCTATGGAGAGGCGTACTGTATGAACGGCATGTGTCTGACCCACCAGCAGCAGTGCGTTAACCTGTGGGGCTCAGGTATGTGAATTTCTCAGAGCTGTAGAACAGAGCAACTAATATTATACAATCAGAACTTACCAGACAAGTACTTACTACTATTTTCGTATTAAACACATACAATACAAGTAACAAAAAATGAGGGAGGAGAAAGGGAAAAGGGGCTGGAGGGTAACCAACCCCCCGGGACTTTTAAACGGTACCAAAAATAGGAAAGGATCAGAAATAATACCCACAGAAATAATACATTCTCTTTATTAAATATTTAGTAAAAATTAAAAATGAAGTCCGTAAATAAATACATATACAGTCTTCAAGAGAATCAACTCATGGAAATGTATACAAGGGAGGTACAGTTCAAATCACCATGAAATGTTACCAGTCCAACACATTTACTTATGCTGCGGTTTTCTTTTCTTTCTACATGTTTCGCTCTCATGAGCTTCTTCAGGATAATTGCAAAATTGTATATCCAAGTCAAGAACCTTGGATCCCCACCTATACAGTTCCACTAGGGTGCATCTAAAGAGTATTGAATCCACTCCGGGCTTTGTTCTTCAGAATAATGCATCGAAAATATTAAAAACTAAGAGAGATACAGAAATTAAAAAATTAAAAACACCGAACAGCGTATTAAATACCAGCTTAGTTTAACAAAAAACATGACAAAGTACGGGGGTATTATACATCATTAGATGTTATATTTTGATTATAATATAACATCTAATGATGTATAATACCCCCGCACTTTGTCATGATTTTTAAATTTCTGTATCTCTCTTAGTTTTTAATATTTTCGATGCATTATCCTGAAGAAGCTCATGAGAGCGAAACATGTAGAAAGAAAAGAAAATCAGAGCATATGTAAATGTGTTGGACTGGTAACATTTCATGGTGATTTGAACTGTACCTCCCTTGTATACATTTCCATGAATTGATTCTCTTGAAGACTGTATATGTATTTATTTACGGACTTCATTTTTAATTTTTACTAAATATTTAATAAAGAGAATGTATTATTTCTGTGGGTATTATTTCTGATCCTTTCCTATTTTTGGTACCGTTTAAAAGTCCCGGGGGTTGGTTACCCTCCAGCCCCTTTTCCCTTTCTCCTCCCTCATTTTTTGTTATATGCAATATTGGGATGGGGTACCTGTTATCCAGTTTGTTTTGATTGCTTCATTTTTGTATATTATTTCGCAATACATACAATACAAGCCTAGTGGCACAGAGTAGTCACTTTTACTGAAAAGAACCCCTTCCGTATAACGTTGAAAAAAATCATATTTATTATTTATTATTATTTATCCAGCCGATTGGGCCCTTGTCCCCTGTACAATGTAAGAAAAATGATTTACCGGACCCTAAGTAACCGTCTTATTCTTGGGTGTGTGTTTCCAGGAGCTCGACCGGCCCCCGACATTTGCTTCATTGACGTGAACAAGGCTGGAGACCGATATGGAAACTGCGGGAAAGACCCGCAGGGCGGCAACTTTGTAAAGTGCAAACCCAAGTAAGTTATGATTGGACGCTGATCTAACAGTCTGCCTATATTGGCTCTTCATTGCTGTCTTGGACAAAGGAACCTTTTTTTTTTTTGCTATTCTTGCCAGGTGGTTGACACTCCCGCACCCATAGGTTCACACAACGTGTGGAAATTGCATGCGTTCCTGCACCCCCAGCCAAAACACACTGCTGTTTAGCTGACGTATAATTCTCAATGGTCCCACCATGCAATTGGAAAACGCAGCACGTTTTCCAATGTGCCGAAACGCGCTGAACCACATGGTGCTGCAGTTTCCATGCGGCTGCAGTTTCACAAAAGGATCGGGACAATTTCCCCAACGTTTCCCTACATGTACAGCAGCTCATTCAAATAAAGAGACTGCTCTGCCCGCACAAACGCGCCCTGCAGCAAAGGCACAGATGAGAATCTAGACTCTGAGCTCATTTGAGGGCTCTCATAAATGTTTCCCTCAGTTTAGATCTCCTTCCATTTACAGTACCTTACCTTTCAAGCTACAGGAGATCTGTACAGAGTAAAGTGAATCAAGGCAGACTAGCATCCCTTTAGATCAGCCTTTCTCAACTTTTTCAAGATGGAGAAACCCTTAAAAATAACTTTCCGGTCTTAGCCCTTGTACACACGGTTCGGAGATTCCGACGGAATGTGTCCGATCGGACCGTATTGTCGGATAATCCGACTGTGTGTGGTCTCCATCGGACTGTTTCCGTCGGAATATCCGACGGACCAAGTTTTCCAACTTGTCTATAAAATTTTCCGACAACATGCTCCGATCATGTGTAGAGAATTCCGATCGGACAAAGTGCCACGCATGCTCAGATCAAATTCCTACACCAAAGCTATTGGCTACTAGCGTGAACGTAGTCCCGTCCTAACAAAATAACGTCATCACGTTATGTACAACCGGATTTTCCGACAACTTTGTCCGACCGTGTGTATGCAACAGTTTCAGACAAAAATCCGTCAGACAAAATCCAACGGATTTGGTTGTCAGAATGTCCGACCGTGTGTACAGGGGCTTAGGGAACCCCTGCTAAAAGTTAATATATCTACAACGTATGATAATCAGTGAATAGATATATAAATAAATAAACTGGATAAATTATCTTAATATCAATAAATAAATAAATAAAGTAAATAATTACATAAAAAAGCTAGGTGCCAGTGAATGCATAAGTGCTCAAAAAACTCCGGATAATATATATATCCACTCAAAATTGATTAGATCAAGATGTGCACCTTCACGGTGCTAACGGTATCCAAAATCACACAGTATACAACAAACGAGCGCCGCGCTCGTACTCCGGACGTCACTTCCGTGTGTCCTCGCTCTCCTATAGTGTTCCTACGCGTATCGTCACTAATCATGTGACTTCATCAGGGGGATCATTCCCTGATGAAGTCACATGATTAGTGACGATACGCGTAGGAACACTATAGGAGAGCGAGGACACCGGAAGTGACGTCCGGAGTACGAGCGCGGCGCTCGTTTGTTGTATACTGTGTGATTTTATGTCATTAAATATTGCTTATGATTTACGGCTGAGCACCCAGAGGGAACTACCTACAGTATTTGTACCAGCTGATAGCAACATTATATTTATTGGAATGCTGTTTACCTTACAGCAGTGAGGTAAGGTAGCCATTGCACCTAGTGTGTGAACACCTTACTACTGAGGATTCACAAGAGCACCGGTGGAATCAGCCTTCTTGTTCACGTAGCTTGTTTATTTTTTGGCACTGTATGGACTCACAGATTGCACGATTGAATACAGTTGTCTTTGATGCTATAGTTCTAAGATACATTGGATGCTTGTTTTGACTTTGATTATTTTTTTTATTTTTATTTTTTTTATGCACTTTATGGATTAAGATACACTGGATTTTTATTGCATTGCATTTATTTATTATTTATTTTTATGTTGCACATTTTTCACTTAAATTTTATGCTCTTATGCGTGGATTACTGATTGTTCACATTGCACTTGATTGGATACCGTTAGCACCGTGAAGGTGCACATCTTGATCTAATCAATTTTGAGTGGATATATATATATTATCCGGAGTTTTTTTTGAGCACTTATGCATTCACTGGCACCTAGCTATTTTATGTAATTATTTACTTTATTTATTTATTTATTTATTTATTTATTTATTGATATTAAGATAATTTATCCAGTTTATTTATTTATATATCTATTCACTGATTATCTATTTGGAGCGCAACACCACTTATTAATTTAGTATTACACACATTTAGGGGAGGGTTAGTACTCCTGCCGGTGTTTTTCTGCAACCATAGTCTCTATTCTGTTTTAGGTTATTTAGTTTGGCGCGAGAATACCTTAAACTTATACAACGTATGATACATTAGTGAAGGTGGTCAGTGGAAAGAATGTTGCTTACACTTCTAGTAGTTGGGAACAATTCCCCCCCCCTTACAGATAACTAAAAAGATCAATGGTGTCAGTGGGAACTTGTCTGAGACTCAAAAATTGCTCATTGCACAAGGAACCCCTAGCAACCTCTGGAGGAACCCTTATGCCGCGTACACACGAGCGGACTTTTCAACATCCAAAGTCCGAAGGACTGAGTCCGTCAGACTATCCGATCGTGTGTGGGCTGCAACGGACTTTTGACTTGCCAAAGTCCGAGGGACTTTAGAATATGGAACATGCTTCAAATTTTTCCGAAGGAACTCCGCCGGACCCGGTCCCCTTCGAAAAATCCGCTCGTGTGTGTGCTAGTCTGACGGACTAAAACCGACGCTAGGGCAGCTATTGGCTACTGGCTATGAACTTCCTTATTCGAGCCGAGTCGTACGTCATCACGTTCGAATCCGTCGGAGTTTAGTGTGATTGTGTGTGGCCAAGTCCGCTCAGCCGAAAAAGTCTGTCAGAACTCCGTCGGAATTCCAGCAGAACTCCGACAGAACTCCTTCGGAAGTCTGTCGGACATAAGTCCTCTCGTGTGTACGGGGCTTTAGGCTTCCATGGAACCCTGGTTGGGAAACCCTCCTTTAGATGCAGCTTGTTATTTTATCAAAGTCATCTAATGCCGCGTACATGCGACCGAACTGGGTCCGACGGGAATGAATCCGTCGGATATTACGATCGTGTGTGGGCTCCAGCGGACTTTTTTTTTCCCCCAAAAGTCAGACGGACCTAGAAATAAAACATGTTTCAAATCTTTCCGACGGACTCGAGTCCGGTCGAAAAATCAGTTCGTTTGTATGCTAGTCTGACGGATGAAAACCGACGCTAGGGCAGCTACTGGCTATGAATTTCCTTATTCTAGTCCGGTCGTACGTCATCACGTTCAAATCCGTCGGACTTTGGTGTGCTTGTGTGTGGCCAAGTCCGTTTGTTCGGAAAGTCCATCGGAACTCCGCCGAAAGTCCGTCGAGAAGACCGCCCGACCTAGACGGTCGAAAAGTCCGGACGTGTGTAAGCGGCATTAGTCAAAGCACAGGGTGCTGGAAAAAATATCAGCACCTCACTATTACATGTATTTTATATACTAACATGTGGTGCATTTATTCATCTGGGTAATATTAAGTTATATTGTTATTAAGTTGTTATAATATTATTGCAACTGTCCCTGACAGAGATGCCAAATGTGGCAAAATCCAGTGCCAGAGCAGCGCTGACAAACCCAAGCAGGACAACACGGTCTCCATGGACACCACCATTAACATTGATGGGTACGAGGTGAAGTGTCGAGGTGCACATTCTTATTCAATGCAGGAAGACGAAGGAGACTCCTCCGATCCGGGCCTTGTAATGACAGGAACCAAGTGTGGAGACGGCATGGTAAGCCTGGTGGTCCATGTCTGGATAGACCCAAATATACAGTGGTGTGAAAAAGTGTTTGCCCCCTTCCTCATTTCCTGTTCCTTTGCATGTTTGTCACACTTAAAGCGGAGGTCCACCCTAAAATGGACCTCCGCTCATCGGAATCCCCCCCCCCCCCTCCGGCGCCACAATCGGCACCTTTCAGGGGGGAGGGGGGTGCAGTTACCTGGATAATCCAGGTAACTGCACCCACTTCCGGGCTAGCTCTCTGCGGAACGGGCGTACGTTACGCCCCCGTTCCGCAAGCGCCCGCCCCCTTCAGCAAGTGCCCCGCTGCCTGCTGGGAAACACACAGCTCCCAGAGGCAGCGGGGACCGTCCGGATTGCGCCGCGCGGCTCGCGCATGCGCAGTAGGGAACCGGGAAATGAAGCCGAAAGGCTCCATTTCCTGATTCCCATACCCAAGATGGCGGCGGGACCCGGCAGCCGAGCGAGCGATCGGCTTCGGGTGCCGACATCGCGGGCGCGCTGGACAGGTAAGTGTCACTATTTAAAAGTCAGCAGCTGCAGTATTTGTAGCTGCTGGCTTTTAAAAAAAAAAAAAAAAACGCGGAGTCCTGGTGGACTCCCGCTTTAAGTGTTTCGGAACATCAAACCAATTTAAAAAATAGTCAAGGACAACACAAGTAAACACAAAATGCAATTTGTAAATGAAGGTGTTTATTATTAAAGGTGAAAAAAAATCCAAACCATCATGGCCCTGTGTGAAAAAGTGATTGCCCCCTAAACCTAATAACTGGTTGGGCCACCCTTAGCAGCAACAACTGCAACCAAGCGTTTGCGATAACGTGCAATGAGGCTTTTACAGCGTCCTGAAGGAATTTTAGCCCACTCATCTTTGCAGAATTGTCCTAATTCAGTTACATTAGAGGGTTTTCGAGCATGAACGGCCTTTTTAAGGTCATACCACAACATCTTAATAGGATTCAGGTCAGGACTTTGGCTAGGCCACTCCAAAGCCTTCATTTTGTTTTTCTTCAGCCATTCGGTGGTGGACTTGCTGGTGTGTTTAGGATCATTGTCCTGCTGCAGAACCCAAGTTCGTTTCAGCTTGAGTACACGAACAGATGGTCGGACATTCTCCTTCAGGATCTCTTGGTAGACAGCAGAATTCATAGTTCCTTTTATCACGGCAAGTCTTCCAGGTCCTGAAGCAGCAAAACAGCCCCAGACCATCACACTACCACCACCATATTTTACTGTTGGTATAATGTTCTATTTATGAAATGCAGTGTTCCTTCTACGCCAGATATACTTGGACACACACCTTCCAAAGAGTTCCACTTTTGTCTCATCGGTCCACAGAATGTTGTCCCAAAAGTCTTGGGGATCATCAAGATGTGTTGTGGAGAAATTGAGACGAGCTTTGATGTTCTTTTTGCTCAGCAGTGGTTTTCTCCTTGGAACTCTGCCATGCAGGCCATTTTTGCCCAGTCTTTTCCTGATGGTGGAGACATGAACGCTGACCTTAACTGAGGCAAGTGAGGCCTGCAGTTCCTTGGACGTTGTTGTGGGGTCTTTTGTGACCTCTTGGATGAGTCGTCGCTGCGCTCTTGGGGTAATTTTGGGCGGCCGGCCACTCCTGGGAAGGTTCACCACTGTTCCATGTCTTCGCCATTTGTGGATAATGGCTCTCACTGTGGTTCGCTGGATTCCCAAAGCTTTGGAAATGGCTTTATAACCCTTTCCAGACTGATAGATCTCAATTACTTTCTTTCTCAATTGTTCCTGAATTTCTTTGGGTCTCGGCATGATGTGTAGCTTTTAAGGATCTTCTGGTGGACCTTACTGTGTCAAGCAGCTCCTATTTAAGTGAGGCCTTGATTGTGAACAGGTGTGGCAATAATCAGGCCTGGGTGTGGCTAGAGAAATTGAACTCAGGTGTGGACAACCACAGTTATAGTATGTTTTAACAAGGGGGCAATCACTTTTTCACACAGGGCCATGATGGTTTGGATTTTTTTTCACCTTTAATAATAAACACCTTCATTTACAAATTGCATTTTGTGTTTACTTGTGTTGTCCTTGACTATTGTTTAAATTGGTTTGATGTTCCGAAACACTTAAGTGTGACAAACATGCAAAGGAACAGGAAATGAGGAAGGGGGCAAACACTTTTTCACACCACTGTAGGGGGTTGTCTGGATCAGGGTTTCTCAACTCCAGGTCCTCAAGGCGCCCCAACAGGTCATGTTTTTAGGCTTGTCGTTATTTTGCGCAGGGGATTTGATCAGGTTCACTGCCTCAGTAATTACCACAGCGGTTTCATCTGAGGGAAATCCTGAAAACATGACCTGTTGGGGCGCCTTGAGGACTGGAGTTGAGAAACACTGGTCTGGATAGTCTTGTTGGTCTAGGTATCTAGGTAGCAGAGGGCAACAATGAGGGCTCACAATCATCTATGGTCAATATGGACCATGCATGAAGGTAGAATGGTCACAACTGCATTTAGACGGTAATAGCTAAAAAAATGGAAGCCTGTAAAATGTATAGGAATGGTGAACCAGATGCATATTAAGGGCCCAAGGGATTGAATCCCTTTTCAAATAATTCTTTGAGTGAGACCGAATTTCTAGAGCTCCCCATGTTACTTCAAGTCTCTAATCAGGTATAGAGCCACGATAATGGTATCACTTTCCTCGTAGCTGGATTATCCAACTAGTCTTTTTACTGGCTGCATCTTTGAAATAGAACTTCAATTCTGCTGAAATTCACCACTGGAGTTCCTAGAATTATAAGAACCTAGTATGTCAGTCAATTCGTCAGCTTGTGCTATCGTTTGGGTATGGTTGACCATTGAATACAAATGAAGACAGCATGATTTTTTTTTGGTATCAGTCGACCAAAGAAACAATACAACATTACCATTATGGACCATGGATGGAGATATGACCCTTCCATGGACCTTCATGGATTCACAGTACATATAGACAACCATTAACAGTCAATGGTGAGACTGCATCTTCATGTACTAGGAACTTGGGGTGGTGATCCTAGCTGTATCCACTTTTGAAGGTGTTTCACCACTCATCTAAAAGGCTTCCTCAGTTCAGGGACTGATAAAGCCACTAGGGCGAGTAGCAATATGTCCTTCAGCTTTATAGAACAAGTCTGGCTGAAAGTGACAAATTAATACTAGCTATACTATATGCTGAATAAATGAAAACTTTCATGAATCTAGAATGCCATGTCATTTCCAATTTGCTTTCTACCCCTAACACTTGAAATATATGCAAGAGACCATGTCGAAAACTCCCTCTTCTCTTCTGGTTTCAGGTGTGCCAAGATCGCCAGTGTAAGAATGCCTCCTTCATCGAACTGGAGAAGTGTTTGTCTCAATGTAATGGACATGGGGTGAGATATGCAGCAGTGCCATGCATTCAAGAGGTTGTGGGTTAACCAGGTGGGCTGTTGCTGTGGGTTGATGTTTGGATTGGACATTTTTATGGTAGATGGTGGGAGCTGAAGTTTTTGTAAGTAGATGTTGGGATTTTAAGCAGTTGTGAGCGGATGGGGAAGACTGAAAAGGGTTTTGTGGGCTGACAGTTGAGGCTGATTTTGCTTTTATGGGATGATATCGGAGCCGAAAGAGTTGTTATGGGTTTTTGGTTGGAGTAGATCAGCTGGGAATAGTGGTAGCATGTTGGGGGATGCTGTAGGTTGACAGTGGGAGGTGAACGTCTTTGTGGGTTGACATTTGCAGCCAAAGTTATAGCTTTGAGATTACATTGGGAATGGGGGGGGGGGGGTACAAAATATGGTGTAGCATTTACCCCCCGAAGGAGCTGCTGGTTATTTTTGGGCTTACCGTTACCTTCTGTTTTCCTTGTGGCATGTCTAGGGGTGTCCCGTGGTAAATAGCCCAGTAACTCGAGACAGACAACAGATCCACTTGAATGGATTTTATTTTCAAAACTCAGTCAAGTGAATGAATGAAATACTTGTATAGCGCACAATGCGAACTGAATCGCCTCTAGGCGAACAGTCTTTCAACTTGGGATCACTGGGTTGGAAAGGAAGTTCAGGTACTCTTAGCCCTTGTACACACGGTCGGCGATTCCGACAACCAAATCCGTCGGATTTTGTCCGACGGATTTTGTCCAAAACTGTTGTATACACACGGTCGGACGAAGTTGTCGGAAAATCCGATCGTTCAGAACGTGATGACGTTATTTCGTTACGACGGGACTACGTTCAGGCTAGTAGCCAATAGCTTTGATGTAGGAATTTGATCTGAGCATGCGTGGCACTTTGTCCGATCGGAATTCTCGACACATGATCGGAGTATGTCCGATCGGAGCATTTTGTCGGAAAATATTTCCGGCAAGTTGGAAAATTTGGCCTGACGGATATTCCGACGGAAACAGTCCGATGCAGACCACACACAGTTGGAATATCCGACAAAACGCTCCGATCGGACACATTCCATCGGAATCTCCGATCGTGTGTACAAGGGCTAAGTGTCAAAGTCAAAAACATTGAAGAACTTGCTTACTTTGACTGCATCCAGAGAATAGCCATTCGCAGCTGGATGATCACTCAGGTTGGACAGTCCCTCTCTCACAAGGCCTAGCAGCCAAGGAGGTGCTTTACTCAGGAACAAGTCTCTGCCACAGACATTGTTGTAGAACATGTAGGGTAACTAAACTTGAAACACTCGTAGGATACCTGGATCTTTCAGCCTGCTTGGCGATATCCACAAGATGGGATTCTCTTGGTTACTTCAGCCCTTCCAGGCTCTTGTTAAGAAAACCAACCCACACGTGGTGTTCTTCTAAAGAGTCCTCCCCTGGAATGCTTGAAGTACACTGGGTCTCTCCCGAACCAGAGATGGCACCCAACCACCATAGAATCCTCCTTTAGTTTCCTTGCTTCGGGCTAGCCAGCCCCGAGACATTAAAGTCAGGTGGATCCGCACCCCAGGCCATAGCCTTCCAGGGGGCTGGTCAGGAAGACCAGCACCATGTAATCAGCACATCATACTGGACCGGAACCCCGAACCACGTGACGTCCGCATCTTAAATACCCTCGGCGAGAAGGCCACTTCCACTGACCTGGCTCCGAAAGAGAGTAACCTAAGCACCTAACCAGACCATAGTTCCACGCCTGCCACAAGAGACAGTGTCACCCCTGTGGCCAGGCTGAACATCTCACAGTCCAGTCAGACTGATGCAGAGGTTCAATTTAGACAAATAAACCCAAACCGAACTGCAGTTTAAGCAAAGTTTAACTTTGAAAAACGCATAGCGCGTGCTCCTCAGGAGCCGCTCCTACAATGGTCAATGGTTGAATCATAAGTTGTAAAGTATATTAGGTTGTAGCTAAAGTTGTGAAGGACATAAAGGTCGATTGGTGGAGCTAATGTTGTGGAGAACATTAGGTTTAAGGTTGTTACTGTGGGTTGACACTAGAAGGGTGAGTTTGTCATTGGGGGCAGAAATGTAATTAAAGAGGAGCTGCACCTAAAAAAAAAATATTAAAAGCCAGCAGCTACTAATATTGCAGCTGCTGACTTTTAATAATATCACACTTACCTGTCCCAGGTTCCAGCGATATCGGCGGCAGATGACGAGCGATCGCTCGTCTCGCTGCAGGCACCGCCGCCATCCTCTGTCAGGGAATCGGGAAGTGAAGCATGAGGGCTTCACTGCCCGGTTCCCTACTGCGCATGCGCGAGTCGCGCTGCGCTGGTTCCCCGCTGTGTCTCTGGGAACTGTGTGCTTCCCAGAACACAACGGGGGGGCGGAGCCATGCGGCGGTGGGCGGAGCCATGCGGCGGTCTGTCCGGAAGTGGGTGCAGTTACCTGGATTATCCAGGTAACTGCACCCCCCTCCCCCCCGAAAGGTGCCGATTGTGGCACCGGAGGGGGGGGAGGGATAATACTAGCGGAACTTCCCCTTTAGGGTGAAGAACCGCTTTAACAAGTACAACCACCAGCTGTTACTTTTGGAGAACTGCTGCAGATATGACTTTTATAGGTCAAGATAGTGCTGGACACATGGCTGGGCCTTCTTGTTCTGTTGGGAAGCAATGGGAACAGAGAAACACAGGAAATTACATCATAACCAAATAGTTCCTCTAAAAAGAACAATAAGTTATGCCCAGCATCAAATGTAACAATGCCACCTAGTGGGCAATGCTGCTAATTAGAGTATAATATATGACAATAGTTGTTGCATCTTTGTCTGTATAGGTAGGATGCTAACATCCCTAAACAACTACTTCTCGTATAAGCTGTAGGTTGGGAGTGGAAGCTGAAGTTCTTGTGGGTTGACAGTTGCAGCCAATGTTGTTGCTTTGAAATGACACCGAGGGGCTAAAAGTGATGTTGTGGGTCAATGTTTGGAACTGAGGTTGTGGAGGGCATTGAGTATAGGGTTGTTGCTGCTGTGGGTTGGTACTGGAGGGGGAATTAGTTGTGGACACAGTGTAGCCCACTCAACAAATTAGGTGTTACACTTGGAGATGGCAGCTTCTTTTTGTGCCAATTTGGGCCAGTCCACCAAAAAGGAATACTTTAGTTAAAAGTAAGGCAGGTTGGCCTGAGCAAGCATCCGGTTATACTTTAATAAAGAGAAATATTTTTTCTTCTACTGTATTAGAGATGCTCACCCATAGGAAAGGGAAATGTTTTTATTCTGTACAGCAGGCTTTCTCAACCTTTTAACCCTAGGGGAACCCCAAAAATAATTTTCAGGTCTTGAGGAACCCTTACTAAAACCAGTTCATCAGCGGTCAATAGGAACAATGCCCCTTATACTGGTGGTCAATGGGAAGAATGTTCCCCTTAAAGACAGCTAAAAAGATATTTTATGTCATGCTGCTGGCTTTGCTAAGTGATGGTGAACCTTGAACTCTGTAGGCACCACCAAAAAGGTGGTTCATCAGCCACAGCTCAACGAACCCCTAGCAACCTCTGGAGGAACCCCCTAGCAACCTCTGGAGGAACTCCAGGGTTCCACGGAACCCTGGTTGAGAATGGCTGCTGTACAGAATGGGATTCACCAATGGGACTTCACTGATGTCTATTGGGCACTAACCCTATTCCTTCATTTTGTTTCAGGTGTGCAATAGTAACAAGCACTGCCACTGTCACTCTGGTTGGGCGCCTCCCTACTGTGACAAGTCTGGCCAAGGTGGCAGCGAGGACAGCGGACCCGTACCAGACGACTGTGAGTTTTACCTGCCTTGGTGTTTAATGTAGTCCATCTATTATATTATACTCTGGGACAGGGGTCTCCAAACATTTTTGAAACAAAGGGCCAGTTTACTGCCCTTCAGACTTTATGGGGGTTGGACAGTTGCCGGTGGAAGTAGTACACAATGCTTGGTGGTCAGTGGGAGTTAAAAAATTACATCATTGGAGTCAGAGGGAGGAATAATGCCACATCACTGGTGTCAGTGGGAGAATTAGTTCCCCATCTCTGGTGTCAATGGGAGGAATAGTACCCCATTGCTGGTGTTAATGGGAGGCATAGTGCTCTCTTTGGTGTCAGTGGAGGAATAGCACCTCATCATTGGTGTCAGTGGAGGAATAGCACCTCATTATTGGTGTCAGTGGAGGAATAGCACCTCATTATTGGTGTCAGTGGAGGAATAGCACCTCATCATTGGTGTCAGTGGAGGAATAGCACCTCATCATTGGTGTCAGTGGAGGAATAGCACCTCATTATTGGTGTCAGTGGAGGAATAGCACCTCATTATTGGTGTCAGTGGAGGAATAGCACCTCATCATTGGTGTCAGTGGAGGAATAGCACCTCATCATTGGTGTCAGTGGAGGAATAGCACCTCATTATTGGTGTCAGTGGAGGAATAGCACCTCATTATTGGTGTCAGTGGAGGAATAGCACCTCATCATTGGTGTCAGTGGAGGAATAGCACCTCATCATTGGTGTCAGTGGAGGAATAGCACCTCATCATTGGTGTCAGTGGAGGAATAGCACCTCATCATTGGTGTCAGTGGAGGAATAGCACCTCATCATTGGTGTCTGGGAGAATTAGTTCCCCATCTCTGGTGTCAATGGGAGGAATAGTACCCCATTGTTGGTGTTAATAGGAGGCATAGTGCTCTCTTTGGTGTCAGTGGAGGAATAGCACCTCATCATTGGTGTCAGTGGAGGAATAGCACCTCATCATTGGTGTCAGTGGGAGAATTAGTTCCCCATCTCTGGTGTCAATGGGAGGAATAGTACCCCATTGTTGGTGTTAATAGGAGGCATAGTGCTCTCTTTGGTGTCAGTGGGAGGAATAGCACCTCATCATTGGTGTCAGTGGAGGAATAGCACCTCATCATTGGTGTCAGTGGGAGAATTAGTTCCCCATCTCTGGTGTCAATGGGAGGAATAGTACCCCATTGTTGGTGTTAATAGGAGGCATAGTGCTCTCTTTGGTGTCAGTGGAGGAATAGCACCTCATCATTGGTGTCAGTGGAGGAATAGCACCTCATCATTGGTGTCAGAGGAGGAATAGCACCTCATCATTGGTGTCAGTGGAGGAATAGCACCTCATCATTGGTGTCAGTGGGAGAATTAGTTCCCCATCTCTGGTGTCAATGGGAGGAACAGTACACCATTGTTGGTGTCAGTGGAAGGCATCGTGCTCCATCTTTGGTGTCAGTGGAAGAAATAGTGCCTTGTATCAGTGGAAATAACAGTTCTCCAAGGACCAGATAAAGGCAAGCAAAGGCCTATGGTCTGCAGTTTGGAAATCCTGCTCTAGGAGATGCACAAACGCAGTGGCGGTGCATCCATAAGGGCACACGGGCACCGCCCCCTCTCTCCTGCCACCCCCTCGAGCACCTATAGATAGATTCATGCTGCCACTGCCATCCCCTATTCAGGCGACTGGACCCTTTTTGGGTGCCAAGCGCCTAAATTACAATGGCAAGGGGGGAGGGGGGGGTTGTTTTTGAAGCACCTGATTGGAGCCATAGGCTCTAATAGGCGTCAAAAAAGTGGCCTGTGAGCGCCATGCTGTGTTAGAAAAGCGAATGAATATTCGCTTTCCTAACACTAAACCGCCTCTCCGCCAATCAGGTGCTCAGATCTGTTACCCGTCACCTGAGGAGCTGTCCCACCGAGACAGTGTAAGTGCAAACGGCGGGTGGGGGGCCCACTGGCAGCATTTTATATGGCACAGTGGGAGCATTTGATGGGGCACAGTGGGAGCATTTGATGGGGCACAGTGGGAGCATTTGATATGGCACAGCGGCTGCATTTGATGGGCACAGCGGCTGCATTTGAAGGGCACAGCGGCTGCATTTGATGGGCACAGCGGCTGCGTTTGATGGGCACAGTGGTAGCATTTGATGGGCACAGCGGCTGCGTTTGATGGGCACAGTGGTAGCAATTGATGGGCATAGTGGCTGTGTTTGATGGCACAGTGGTAGCAATTGATGGGCACAGCGGCTGCATTTGATGGGCACAGCGGCTGCGTTTGATGGGCACAGTGGTAGCAATTGATGGGCACAGTGGCTGCCTTTGATGGTACAGTGAGGCTGCAATTTATGTTTTTTTTTCTAAATTTTTCAGTTTGTTTGCATCCCCCAAAAATTTGGAGCACCAACCGCCACGGCACAAATGGCCAGCGTATGGCAGAGATTCTTAACGACACTTTGCGGACATGCACAATCAGATTTTTGCGCTGTTGCTAAAATTATTGTGTGTTGGAAAACTCTGACTAAATACCTGGTGATCCTGCCAGTCCTCTCCACAAACAATGCCTTCCTGTCCTTTTTCTGACCAGGTTACCCACAAAAGCAGGTCCGCTGTGCCGTGATCAGTTTGCATCCTTGCCTTGGGACCTACCGAATGCCGTGCCTATGCTCAGTGTCTTTGGTCCCATAGTCAGCCTGTCACAGGCCGACATGCCCCCTCTCCCAACCCTGCATGGCCTGCTTGATAGACAGCGAGTGACTTCATGGGCCTTTTTCATATCTTAGTGCTGCCAATCTCCTCCAACCTTTTTCAGCCACTTCCTGTCTTCATGCACTCACTCCATTGTTGGCTGCACAATATTGCTGTAGACCAGGGCTAGGCAACCTTCGAGAGGTGGAGATCTACCTGAGCAACAGGAAAGAGAACAAAGATCATCGGGTTCGGAGCCTTTTTTTTTTCTTTTTTTGGTAAATGGCCAAAACTAACTAAATAGTGAGGAAAACCTAAAAATATGATACAGCAAGTGTCAATTTAAAAAAATAAACCTAGCTTGCCTTAAAGGGTGGACAATGTCAGTCAGTAGGACAGAGGATGGTGTCAGTAGAGCAGAGATTGGTGTCAGTAGAGCAGAGATTGGTGTCAGTAGAGCAGAGGTTGGTGTCAGTAGAGCAGAGATTGGTGTCAGTAGAGCAGAGGTTGGTGTCAGTAGAGCAGTGGACAGTGTCAGTAGAGCAGAGGACGGTGTCAGTAGAGCAGAGGTTGGTGTCAGTAGAGCAGAGGACGGTGTCAGTAGAGCAGAGGTTGGTGTCAGTAGAGCAGAGGACGGTGTCAGTAGAGCAGAGGTTGGTGTCAGTAGAGCAGGGAACGGTGTCAGTAGAATAGAGGTTGGTGTCAGTAGAGCAGAGGTTGGTGTCAGTAGAGCAGAGGTTGGTGTCAGTAGAGCAGAGGATGGTGTCAGTAGAGCAGAGATTGGTGTCAGTAGAGCAGAGGTTGGTGTCAGTAGAGCAGAGGTTGGTGTCAGTAGAGCAGGGGATGGTGTCAGTAGAGCAGAGATTGGTGTCAGTAGAGCAGGGGATGGTGTCAGTAGAGCAGGGGATGGTGTCAGTAGAGCAGAGGATGGTGTCAGTAGGGCAGAGATTGGTGTCAGTAGAGCAGAGGTTGGTGTCAGTAGAGCAGGGAACGGTGTCAGTAGAATAGAGGTTGGTGTCAGTAGAGCAGAGGTTGGTGTCAGTAGAGCAGAGGTTGGTGTCAGTAGAGCAGAGGATGGTGTCAGTAGAGCAGAGATTGGTGTCAGTAGAGCAGAGGTTGGTGTCAGTAGAGCAGAGGTTGGTGTCAGTAGAGCAGGGGATGGTGTCAGTAGAGCAGAGATTGGTGTCAGTAGAGCAGGGGATGGTGTCAGTAGAGCAGGGGATGGTGTCAGTAGAGCAGAGGATGGTGTCAGTAGGGCAGAGATTGGTGTCAGTAGAGCAGAGGTTGGTGTCAGTAGAGCAGGGGACGGTGTCAGTAGAGCAGAGGTTGGTGTCAGTAGAGCAGGGGACGGTGTCAGTAGAGCAGTGGATGGTGTCAGTAGAGCAGGGGACGGTGTCAGTAGAGCAGAGGACGGTGTCAGTAGAGCAGAGGACGGTGTCAGTAGAGCAGAGGATGGTGTCAGTAGAGCAGAGGACGGTGTCAGTAGAGCAGAGGATGGTGTCAGTAGAGCAGAGGATGGTGTCAGTAGAGCAGAGGACGGTGTCAGTAGAGCAGAGGTTGGTGTCAGTAGAGCAGAGGACGGTGTCAGTAGAGCAGAGGATGGTGTCAGTAGAGCAGAGGTTGGTGTCAGTAGAGCAGGGGACGGTGTCAGTAGAGCAGTGGATGGTGTCAGTAGAGCAGGGGACGGTGTCAGTAGAGCAGAGGTTGGTGTCAGTAGAGCAGAGGTTGGTGTCAGTAGAGCAGAGGTTGGTGTCAGTAGAGCAGAGGTTGGTGTCAGTAGGGCAGAGATTGGTGTTAGTAGATCAGGGGACGGTGTCAGTAGAGCAGAGGTTGGTGTCAGTAGAGCACAAGATGGTGTCAGTAGGGCAGAGATTGGTGTCAGTAGAGCAGAGATTGGTGTCAGTAGAGCAGAGGACGGTGTCAGTAGAGCAGAGGTTGGTGTCAGTAGAGCAGAGGACGGTGTCAGTAGAGCAGAGATTGGTGTCAGTAGAGCAGAGATTGGTGTCAGTAGAGCAGGGGATGGTGTCAGTAGAGCAGTGGACGGTGTCAGTAGAGCAGAGATTGGTGTCAGTAGAGCAGGGGATGGTGTCAGTAGAGCAGAGATTGGTGTCAGTAGAGCAGGGGATGGTGTCAGTAGAGCAGAGATTGGTGTCAGTAGAGCAGTGGACGGTGTCAGTAGAGCAGGGGACGGTGTCAGTAGAGCAGAGGTTGGTGTCAGTAGAGCAGAGGACGGTGTCAGTAGAGCAGAGGTTGGTGTCAGTAGAGCAGTGGACGGTGTCAGTAGAGCAGAGGTTGGTGTCAGTAGAGCAGAGGTTGGTGTCAGTAGAGCAGAGGTTGGTGTCAGTAGAGCAGAGGTTGGTGTCAGTAGAGCAGAGGTTGGTGTCAGTAGAGCACAAGATGGTGTCAGTAGGGCAGAGATTGGTGTCAGTAGAGCAGAGATTGGTGTCAGTAGAGCAGAGGACGGTGTCAGTAGAGCAGAGGTTGGTGTCAGTAGAGCAGAGGACGGTGTCAGTAGAGCAGAGATTGGTGTCAGTAGAGCAGAGATTGGTGTCAGTAGAGCAGGGGATGGTGTCAGTAGAGCAGAGATTGGTGTCAGTAGAGCAGGGGACGGTGTCAGTAGAGCAGGGGATGGTGTCAGTAGAGCAGTGGACGGTGTCAGTAGAACAGAGATTGGTGTCAGTAGAGCAGGGGATGGTGTCAGTAGAGCAGTGGACGGTGTCAGTAGAGCAGAGATTGGTGTCAGTAGAGCAGAGGACGGTGTCAGTAGAGCAGGGGATGGTGTCAGTAGAGCAGAGATTGGTGTCAGTAGAGCAGGGGATGGTGTCAGTAGAGCAGAGATTGGTGTCAGTAGAGCAGTGGACGGTGTCAGTAGAGCAGGGGACGGTGTCAGTAGAGCAGAGGTTGGTGTCAGTAGAGCAGAGGACGGTGTCAGTAGAGCAGAGGTTGGTGTCAGTAGAGCAGTGGACGGTGTCAGTAGAGCAGAGGTTGGTGTCAGTAGAGCAGAGGTTGGTGTCAGTAGAGCAGAGGTTGGTGTCAGTAGAGCAGAGGTTGGTGTCAGTAGAGCAGAGGTTGGTGTCAGTAGAGCAGTGGATGGTGTCAGTAGAGCAGTGGATGGTGTCAGAACGGGCAGAAGTTGGTGTCAGTAGTTTATTTTTTTTTACTATTTATTTATTTATTTAGCAGTCCTGTTGGGGGACTTTGGTGAAATATCACTTTTGAGACAGAAAAAGGAGATTGAGGACACAGTCCTCAATTTCCATCTCTGCAGCCTCAGCTTTCCAGAGATAAAGCGATAATTCTCCCCTCTACAAGACTCTGGTCCGGCCGCACCTGGAGTATACTGTCCAGTTCTGGGCACCAGTCCTCAGGAAGGATGTACTGGAAATGGAGCGACTACAAAGAAGGACAACAAAGCTAATAAAGGGTCTGGAGGATATTAGATATGAGGAAATGTTGTGAGCTCTGAACTTATTCTCTCTGGAGAAGAGACGCCTGAGAGGGGATATGATTTCAATATATAAATACCGGACTGGTGACCCCACAATATATAAATACCGGACTGGTGACCCCACAATATATAAATACCGGACTGGTGACCCCACAATATATAAATACCGGACTGGTGACCCCACAATATATAAATACCGGACTGTTGACCCCACAATATATAAATACCGGACTGGTGACCCCACAATATATAAATACCGGACTGGTGACCCCACAATATACAAATACCGGACTGGTGACCCACAATATATAAATACCGGACTGGTGACCCCACAATATATAAATACCGGACTGGTGACCCCACAATATATAAATACTGGACTGGTGACCCCACAATATATAAATACCGGACTGGTGACCCCACAATATATAAATACCGGACTGGTGACCCCACAATATATAAATACCGGACTGGTGACCCCACAATATATAAATACCGGACTGGTGACCCCACAATATATAAATACCGGACTGGTGACCCCACAATATATAAATACCGGACTGGTGACCCCACAATATATAAATACTGGACTGGTGACCCCACAATATATAAATACCGGACTGGTGACCCCACAATATATAAATACCGGACTGGTGACCCCACAATATATAAATACCAGACTGGTGACCCCACAAGATATAAATACCATACTGGTGACCCCACAATATATAAATACCATACTGGTGACCCCACAATATATAAATACCGTACTGGTGACCCCACAATAGGGATAAAACTTTTTCACGGAAGGGAGTTTAACAAGACATGTGGCCTCTCATTCGAATTAGAAGAAAAGAGGTTTAACCTTAAACTACATAGAGGGTTCTTTACTGTAAGAGCGGCAAGCATGTGGAATTCCCTTCCACAGGCGGTGGTCTCAGCGGGGAGCATCGATAGTTTCAAAAAGCTATTGGATAAGCACCTGAACAACCGCAACGTACAGGGATATACAATGTAATACTGACATATAATCACACACATAGGTTGGACTTCATGGACTTGTGTCTTTTTTCCAACCTCACCTACTATGTAACTAAATGAATGAAGAGGAAGAGCTCTGCAGACTGAAGCATAGTGAATCCAGTTTACAATGCTTCAGTTAGGAATGAACACAGCGAGTGATCGCTGTTCAACAACTCTCTGTATTTGCTCAGAAAAGGAAGGAGTCGGTAAATTAGATATTTACTGGACCCTTTCAAGGTCTCCATCCTGAAGATTGCCTGCAGCAGGGGGAAACAGCAGATCCCCTGTATTTTCCTCCTGTGGCAGCTGAATGTGAGGAAGAGGAGGAGAAGCCGGGGGTTTCTTCTGCCACAGGAGGAAAATATAGGGGGTTGGTTACAGTAAATGCTGCCCCCATTCCTGTCCAGGTCCCGGGGGGCATCAAGGAAGGGAAGCACTCTACCCGTCACCTGCCCATGACCAACAGTGTAGGCATGGACGCTTGTGCTCCCCACCAGAGGCACATGTGACAAGATGACAACACATGATCAGAATTGAGAGATAGGCAGCACGTTGTCACCCTATAACAGGAAGTGCCTTAACCAAGGACCTTCATAACAGGATCACCAGGGAAAGCTGTAAGACAGAAAACAACATTTGGAAAAATGCTACAGTGATAAAGCTTTTATGAAATGTTGGTGATTGAGTTAGATCCACTTTCCAAAAAGGAGTCGCTCCTTTAAATCGGTGACCACCAATAATAACATATCTCCTGTCTTCAGTTACAGATGGCCTCATCGTCTTCCTGCTGCTTCTCTTTCTGGTTGTCCTTCCGTTGGTGGCCTACGGCTTCTATTACTGGTACCGAAAGCCCAATTCTCAGCTCAGCAAGTGGCTGAAGAAGAGCAAAGCCAAGTGCAGGTGAGGGGGTTCGTAAATGTCTTGCGTGTGTGATGTCATCAGTGTAAAGTCCGGGCTTGAAGCTGCACTCCTGAAGGTATTTGGCAAGTATGATTAGATGGTGGCCTTCAAAAACCAGATAAAAACAGATAAAAAAAAATAGGAAGTCATCAGCACTTCTATCAGATGCATAGAACATATTTTATTGTGAAGACTGTGCCACATAAGTCGAAGAATACCACCATTTCATGGCCTCTCGGAGTCCCATATGTCCAAAAATACCAACGTTTTGGGGCCTTGCGTGGTCCCTTCCTGAGGGCAAGTGTAAGAATACCAACATTTTAGGACC
>NW_027507718.1:543829546-544003320 GCF_037356315.1 Lithobates pipiens
GTAATGGCGGTGATCAGCGATTTTTTTTATTTTTTATCAGGACTGTGACATTGCAGCGGATACATCGGACACTTTTGACACTATTTTGGGACCATTGTCATTTATACAGCGACCAGTGCTAAAAAATAGCCATTGATTTACTGTGTCAATGACACTGGCAGGGAAGGGGTTAAACACTAGGGGGCGATCAAGGTGTGAAGTGTGTCCTAGGGAGTGATTCTAACTCTGTGGGGATGGGCTACCTAGGACACGACAGCGATCACTACTCCCGATGACAGGGAGACGGTGATCTTTGTCATGTCACTAGGCAGAACGGGGGAAAATGCCTTCTTTACACTTCCCCCCGTTCTGCGGGTCCGTGACACAATCGCGGGATACCGGCGGACATCGAGTCCACTGGTCCCGCGGGCACGGTCGGGCTGTATGCGGCGGCACGTACACGTGCCCCGCTAGCCCGGCCAATTAAAAGGTGACGTACAGGTACTCCCATTTGCCCACCACGGCCATAGTGCCGACGTACATCGGCATTGCAGCGGTCGGCAAGCGGTTAAGTCAGTTGACGCATTTCAGCCTATAAGGCCTTGGTCATAACCATTTCCCCGTTCTGCCTGAAGATTAGAAACTTGTTTAATGGGCGCGGCTCATCATGTCTCAAGTATACAAAAGCAAGTGGGTTAGACCATCTCTGCCTACCAATCAGATACAAATATAATGCATATTATGATAAGTGCATTAGATGGCATATTTACTGTACTATAAAGGAGAAAACTTCCTTTAACCAATCATAATAATACACATATTATAACAAATTAATTATTTGTGATTTATAGAATAGCCTTAACCTAAAAAATTTCCATTAGACAGCTTCCTCTGTCTCGCTGCTAGGCTATTCTTGAATTTATAATTTCCTCTTTTAAGTTTCACTTTTACGATATAACTTTATCAAATATGCTTAAAACAAACAGCTTCTAAACAATCCATAAAGTAGCACTCCACAGCAAGAAATATTATTCATAATTCTACTAAATAAATATATATATATATATATATATATATATATATATACATATATATATATATATATATATATATATATATATAATATAATATAATTATGAATAATTATATTTAAATAAATATATATAATGTAATTATGAATAATTATATTTAAATAAATAAATATATATAATTTATGAGTAATTATATTTAAATATATATATATATTTAAAATATATATATATATATATATATATATATATATATATATATATATATATATATATATATATATATATTTATTTATATATTTATTTAAATATAATTACTCATAAATTATATATATTTATTTATTTAAATATAATTATTCATAATTACATTATATATATTTATTTAAATATAATTATTCATAATTATATTATATATATATATATATATATATATATATATATATATATATATATATATATTTATATGTGTATATATGTATGTATATATGTATATTAAACATATATTTAACCCTTCAAATAGGAATACATTTTATTTATTATTATTTTTAAATTTATTATTTATTCAATTTATTATTATTACTCCCTAACCCACATCTTCAACCTCTCCCTCTCCTCCGGCACCTTTCCTTCCATGCTCCAACATGCACTGGTTACCCTCCATACTCAAAAAAACCCTCACTAGACCCCACTGGTTTGAACAACTTAAGACCCATCTCCCCGCTCCCGTTTGCCTCCAAGCTTACCGAACGTCTTGTCCATCACCGAATGAGTCGCTACCTCATGGACAACAACCTTCTCGACCCCCTACAGTCTGGCTTCCACCCACAACATTCCACTGAAACTGCCCTACTAAAACTCACCAATGACTTACTAACTGGTAAAACCAACGGGCAGGGCACTACTCCATCCTCCATACTCCATCCTCCATACTCCATACTCATACTTCTAGACCTCTCTGCTGCCTTTGACACAGTTGGCCACCTGCTCCTCCTCAACAAATGACACTCCCTTGGCCTCTGTGATTCTGCTTTATCCTGGTTTTCCTCCTACCTATCTCAGCACACTTTCAGTGTCCCTTACAACTCCATCTCCTCCACTCCCCTTCCTCATTCTGTTGGGGTACCCCAAGGCTCCGTCCTTGGGCCTCTCCTATTCTCGCTCTATACCTCTTCCCTGGGCCAGCTGATGACCTCCCATGGCTTCCAATACCACCTCTATGCCGACGACACCCAGATCTATCTCTTCACTCCTCAGCTCACCCCCTCCATCTCCTCACAGATCTCCCAATTACTGAATGACATATCAGTATGGAGGTCACACCACTTCCTCAAACTCAATCTTTCTAAAACTGAGCTTGTTATATTTCCTCCTTCACAATCCCCCCCCCCCCCCCCCCCGTGACTTCACCATTAATATCTGCAACACAACCATTGGTCCCTCCACACATGCCAGGGTCCTGGGTGTAATCCTTGACTCTGACCTCTCCTTCTCCCCCACATCCAATCACTGGCTAAATCCTGCCGCCTTCACCTCCGCAACATCTCCAGAATTCCACCTTCCTGACTAATGACACCACAAAGCAACTCGTTCACTCCGCGATTATTTCCCTCCTTGACTACTGCAGCTCTCTCCTTAAAGTGGTTGTAAACCCTTACAACACACTTTGACCTACAGGTAAGCCTAGATTAAGGCTTACCTGTAGGTCCAAGAAATATCTCCTAAACCTACACGGTTTAGGAGATATTTGGCGAAAGACAGCGGCGCGCCGCCGTCAACGACAATATGCCGCGTGTGGCAGCTCCCGTGCACATGCGCGGGAGTGACGTCATCGCGGCTTCGCCAAATGACAGCGGCGGAGCAGCGAGACCCACCGAGAAGATGGATGCGCCGGACTACAGGGGACAGCGGCGACTTCGCTGGCTCCTGTGTCAGGTAAGTGACACATAATGGGCTACTATGCGATGCGATGCGATGCATAGTAGTCCATTATGCTTTACCTTTGCAGGGAATGAAAGCGGAAGTAAACTCATCAGGGTTTACTTCCTCTTTAATGGCCTACCCTTAAGCAGGCTCCTCCCCCCTCAGTCTATTATGAATTCTGCTGCTAGACTAATACACCTCACTAATCGTTCCGTGACTGCTGCCCCTCTCTGCCAATCCCTTCACTGGCTTCCCCTCCCCCACCGTGTAAAATTCAAAATGCTAACCATAACATACAAAGCCATCCACAACATCGCCCCCATCTACATCACCAACCTCATCTGCAGATATCCAAATCCAAAAAAAGCCCAAATCACCCCCCCCCGCTCCTCCCAGGACCTCCTGCTCTCTAGCTCCCTTGTTACCTCCTCTCATGCTCGCCTTCAAGACTTCTCCAGAGCCTCTCCCATCCTCTGGAACTCCCTGCCCCAGTCTGTCCACTCAGCCCCTATCCTGTCCACCTTTAAGAGTTCCCTGAAAACTCATTTATTCAGGGAAGCCTATCCCACACCCACCTAACAACTGTCCCCGAGCCACCCCCATCAACTCATTCTCTGCAGCTATTCCCTTTTGTACCACCACCCCCTCCCTTTAGAATGTAAGCTCTATGAGCCGGGCCCTCCTGTACCTTTTGTATTGTACTGTAATTGTGTTGTCCCCCCTAAACATTGTAAAGCGCTGCGTAAACTGTTGACGCTATATAAATCATTAATAATAATAATAATAATATTTATTTATTGTAATATTATATATTGTAATATTAAAAATATTAATGAATATTAATTGTATAATAAAAAATATTTAATATATTTAACTGATGTCATATGCATATCAAAGGGTCACAACTTTGATCTACATATGAATTAAAAAAGCAAATACAATGCAGCAGTATGTTACATGGTATTACGCAATGACACTTGCTATGACATTTGCATGTTAACAGCAACTCCTGCTGTGTGTAATACAAAGCAATTGCCGGCTGTCATATTGACAGCCGGCAATTGCTTTGGATGGTTGCGGCAGGCGGAGGGACAGGAGCTGGGCATAGGAGTCACGTCCTAGAAACTTTGCTGAGGTTTGTTTTCTTTAGGACGTATCTCTTACGTTTAAAATCCTCATGTTGTTAAACTTTCTAAGTTTTTGGAACTTCAGCATTTTCTTAAAGTTCTCTAATAAAGACACAAAGTAGACATTGGGTGAAGTTTTATGCATAAAGATCGATTGCATGAAAAGTAACGTTAAGTCGGAGAAGAAAAAAAAATCCTCCGCCTTGAGAAACTTTCCACGTAAACGGGCGACAGGGTGGTGTAACTGTCTGTAAAATGTGTGATGAAAAACAGGCAGAATTTCCTCATGGATTTGATTTTTCTGGATACATATTAGCGGAAAATATGCAGAGAAACGAAGCAAAGCTGCTTTTGTTCACTTCTTGCGTCCCTCGGTGGTTTAAGAATGTAATTTGAACAAGGCACCAGCTGATCTCTGCTCGATAAAGGCTGCACTTTATTTTTACAGCTTAATATTTTAGGAAAAGTTTTGTGGCGGCTTCCTCTTGGATAGAATATTGTAAGTTGCGATTGGTGTGGGGATGTCTTCAGTGCTCATCGTTAACCCCTTCCATGGAGGAAATTTTCAGGAAGCAGTGATTTTAAAGAAGAATTTTTCAAACTTTTATTTAATCCTCCATATAGTGAATAGCGGTTGGTCCTGTTCTAAACGGCGGCCCGTTGTGGAGTAAAAGCTCCTCTTTATTGATGTCAATGCTGGCTGTAGTCCCTCCCCAGTTTGAAGCCCAATTTATAGGTGTCCCCTATGCAGGGCTCAAGTCCTGCGGGAACGCATGGGAACGGAGTTCCTGTACTTTTTCCACAACAGGAACTCAGTTCCCTTTAGCAGCCATGTCCTGCAAGACTTTGAAGTATGTGAGTTGTGTGGCAGGTGCTACACCAGCAGCCGTCGACACAGCTGGCAATAGTAAGTGCCGCACACCAGGGGTGGACTGACCATTCAGGCATTGACAGTAGGGGGCCCCATGACAGCTTCCGCTTCGATCTACCTGTCAATCACATCTAGCTGATGGGTAGATCAGGTCCCTGCTGCTAAGGGATTGTATTTAGTCAGACCTCTCGTGATGCACTCCTCCCCGCCGGCCCCTCCTGATTTTCTGTCTCCTCTCCCCCCCCCCCCCAGTCTCCTGCATACTTGCTCTGTGTGTCCCGCTGAATCCCCCCCTCCTCTATCTTCAGTGCCATATGATGAGAGAACCCAGAGGAGGAGCACAGCTATTCTGCTCACAGGACATGCAGGGAGAGAGGTGAGCTGAGGGAGGAACATCAGTTTGGGGTGGTAAGCTGAGCAAAATACCTGGTAAAGTTTAATGCCAGGAGGGAAGTTTATGTGGAAATATGTGAAGGGTTGGAATAGCAGCGAGTGTGTGTTGAAGCCCCTGCAGAGTTTGCAGTCCCCCCAAGCTAACATACATCTCCTAAGCAGGAACACATCACTATTTCCCCAAACATTCTGTCCAGATAATGTGCAGTTAATTTATGACCTTTCCGTTTAACCCTGTGTTATCCAAACTCTGTTCAATGAAAAGTGTAAACTCACCACATAAATACTCTATATACAAAATAAAATTCCCCAATAAAGATCAGAACATGATGTTCACATTTGCATGGAAGCACAATGGAATGAATGCTGATTATTCAGAGAATTACTGTATTTATGTTTATTGAGGATTTTTTTTTTTATGTACTAACAGTTAAGCTTCAAACACACAATACGAAAATTGGATGAAAAATACCACTTTTGAAGCGTTCGTGCATATGAGCGTATCATTTTTATTTTTTGATGGGGGAGTGGATCTTGGGTGGGAGTTCCCACACTTTTTTCCACAGGACTTGACCCCTGCCCCTATGGGTAGAGATACAGCCAGCACTGAGCTCCTGCCCCCTCTAAGATGACTGTTCTTTTACTATTATGAATGAAAACAGATGCTTCCCTGACTGCACTTATTGTTAGTTCATAATAGTAAAAGATCACTTGGCACTGCGGAGCCGTGTGATCCATCTGCACGTGCCCTGGATGTTTACAAGCAGCCACAGATAAATAGAAGCTTACAAGGGAGAAATGCACACCGAGAGCTGCTCAATTGCAAATGTCACAGGAAGGCTTCAGTTCCATCCCCGCCCGAACCACGACCACTAACGCGTTTCACCGGTCTTGGGCTTAATCGTAGTGCCCTATGATTGAGCCAATGATGGGTGAAATGCTTTAGAGTGCATGGTTCAGGAAGGTATGGAGCCTTTCTCTGACATTTGCAACTGAGCAGCTCTCAGTGTGAACTTCCATCTCTCCCTTGTATGCTTCTGAGTATGGGGTAGGAAGAGCCTTGTGGGAGCTGCACCCAACAGTGATTGAATCACTGGGTGACTGAACTAGTGGAGCTCAGAACAGAGCTACATATTTGGTTGGGGTCCAGTCGCAGATAAATCACACAGCCTCAGGTGATCTTTCACTTTTCTAAATGAACATTCAGCCCTGCCAGGGCTGCTACCATGAATGACACTGGCTGTTTGTTCATGAAAAGCGAGCGCTATGGTGCTGTGTGATCCATCTGCAGGTTCCCTAGATGTTTACAAGCAGCTGCAGATACATAACACATCCCCACAGCACTAAGTGATCTGTCACTTTTCTCAATGAACAATCAGCACTGCCAGGCTGGTACCACGACTAACACTGCCTGTTCATTCATAAGAGCGAGCGCTGCGTGGCCTGTGCAAACCATCTGCAGGTGCCCTGGATGTTTATAAGCAGCCACAGAAAGATCACACAGCCCCACGGTACTGAGTGGTCTTTCACTTTTCTGAATGAACAGTTAGCGCTGCCGGGGTTGGTACAATGAATGACACTGTCTGTTCTTTCATAAAAAGCAAGCGCTGCGGGGCTGTGTGACCCATCTGCCAAGGCTGTGGATGTTTAGAAGCAGCCATAGATAGATCACACATCACTGCAGGCTGTGTGATCTTTTGTAAATGGCAGGACTACTCTCCAGAGGGGCCCCTTCTACCAGAGACCAGAGCTGTCACTCGCAAATCCATCTCCTTTCTACTCATGTTTTAGGACAGTGGGGGGGGGGGGCAAACTGGGGTGGGAGTCCCCTGTTGGGTTAAATAAAAGATCAAAAAGTTTAGTTGGGCTTCTGTAAAGGCAGCCACTGATCCAAACCATGAGGTAGTCCCTGATGCTTAGCCTGTTTGGTCTATTCACATAGCAAGTCTTCAGAGACAGGGCAAGCGCTGAGGCAATGCCAATGGCTCTGAACCTGGAAAGTGTTCCACAGCTAACTTGGAACCAGAACAAGGACTGGCAAGTGCCTTTCATGGAACCCACTGCTTGAGGGTCACTTCCAGGCTATCCTCTCAATGTCCAATTAGTGACACTTCAGAGACTGCTCTAGTAAGCTACTACCATAGTGACCAGCTCAAGCAATAATGTCTTGATTGAAGAACAATGTTGATGAAAAGATAAAAATAGATTGGTCTTTTCCCAGCAGAGCTAAAGTGGAGATGTCCACCTAGGACAGTGATGGCGAACCTTGGCACCCCAGATGTTTTGGAACTACATTTCCCATGATGCTCTAGCACTCTGCAATGTAGTGGAGCATCATGGGAAATGTAGTTCCAAAACATCTGGGGTGCCAAGGTTCGCCATCACTGACCTAGGACAATAGCAAAAATACTTAGGCATGCTCAGTTATCCTGGGAGGGGATATCCAGGGCTGGCCTATAGTTTTCATCGTTTGCCAGTGTCCAATCCTCCCATAGGCAGCAGTATAACATCAAGGTTACAGTCTTCCTGTGCTGCTCAATGGATGAGAAAGAAATTATGTTAGATCGGAACTTCGGGCAAAGCGTTCAATACAGGGCTAAAATTCAATACAGGGCTAAAACACATGGAATTAAGACAGTCCTAGGAGACATACCGTAACAGGACACTTGAAGATTAATTTCAATTAATTGAGTCACTGCATCATTTGCATTTGACCTGCCTGCTATAGAGAGGGGTGAGTACATGATTTTGTGGTTGATCAGTTTTATTATTGTTACTCTCCATCCACACAGAGCTCTTGGAGTGTCTTTCATGGAAAAAGCAGTGTGTCAACAAGCAGTTCGCAACCGGTCAACATTGTGCGCCCTCTACACCCACCCTCCAGCCAAACGACCAAATCCTTCATACAGCTGAAGCCATCCAGACCACCTCCACCAGCCAAATCATCTCCCATCATTCCAGCAAAACAGGAGAGCCAGCTCAACAAGCTTCTACCTCCAAAGAAACCACTCCCCACCTGCCCTGCCCGCACTCCGCAGGTACTTTCAGCTTTCCATCCACTGAGAAAAAGTCAAAGAGTCCATCCACCCAAAAAGTCATAAATTAAGTAGAGGGGTGGGGGCTTAGTCTCTTTTTAACTTCTTTTACTTCTTGATGACTCCAGCAGTGAGATCTTGAAGACCAGGGCCTGATTCACCACTAGGCCACACAGGACTGCCAAGGGCAGCACCAGCAATTCTAAATTAAAATTTTGCTCAATTTCTGTCTGTTTGATTTCTCTAAATCTGCTGTTCTGTCTCCAGCTAAATCCCCCTCGGAAGCCATTGCCTGGAAACCCAATCCAGAAGAAGGACTGTTTACTTGTGATGACACCAGCCAACAGCAGACCCCTCATCGCTCAATCCACCACTCAACCTAAAGGACACCACCGGTAGGTATTGAATTACCTGAAAGCATACACCCTACTTAGCTGTAGTTTTGTTAAAGGTACACATGTACTTTAAGTGCTATTGCAACTTGATCAGTCCCGTTTTCTTTTGCTCTGTGTTCTTAGGCCAAAGCCAGGAAGCAAAGTTCAAGCAGCGGCAGCAGCGTTCCTCCAGAAACAATGACATGCAAGGTACTTGTAGTGATTTGCTCCACCAAGGGCCAGGAGGGACAACGTCCTGACATTTGCACTATTAGGATGAGATTACCCCTTCACATCCTTGAATGACATATTCTCAGACTGGGTGGACAAAGCTGAGAGAATAGAGAAGTGATGACCTTCAGACAACTGAGCCCACGATGTGGTCTACCACACTGGTAGGAACCTCACAAGCCTGTGGTCTTCCTGGTTTCCTCAGCCACCTCTGTAATAATAGCACTGAACCCTGGAATAATGTCTTCAGACGTGACTTATGGAAGGATATCATGATGGGTTGTCTGTCGTACTGGACATTTTCTAGAAGGAAACATCTTCTTTTGCAAAAGTGTTTTGTTCTCCATAACCAATCTAGACTTGTGGGACCACTCATGAGATCTTATGGAATTCTTGTCCTTGTGGCCAAGAAAATAAACATTCCCTTCTTTCGTAAGGCCTTATTTTGGAATACATATTATTGAATGCCAGTCATGCCTTGCAACCATTGACCATGGTTATTGTCTTGTTTAATACCTTCATCATTTCCTATCAGAATTATACTCTGGTCATGGTCATGGTATAGCTAATATTAGTTAATCCACGTTCTACTAAACTTCTGTAATCCTGAAGATGTTTCACAACTCATACATACAAGCTTTGTTGGATGAGTAGCTAAATGCCCTCAACATTTCAAAAGAAGTCTAGTCTTATGTGACTAACTACTACTAGGTGTCCCTCGTAACTTCACCCCATTGCCCAAAAGACCCTGCAGATATCAGGTATAACATAAGATAACAGGTATCTGTTTGAGTGAACACCCTCATTATGACTGCCCAGACTACATGTTAATGATATAAAACATCTCAAATGGTCCATCTCGCCAATGGATGTGAGCCCAAACATAAAGACGAAGAGGTGCCTTATGTCCTGTTGACCCAATATGATCTTTATTGTGTGTCTCAAGCATCCTATGTAGTTGAGTCATGAGTCCTTCATGAACCAGCTAGCTGGGTACATGGTTTCCAAACTTTCAAAAATGTTATCTGTTTGAGTGAACTTTTTAAATTGTATCTGAAAGGACCCCTCATTATGACTGCTAAGGCTACACATAAAGGATATTAAAACATCTCAAATGGTCCATCTCACCAATGGATGTAAGCTCAAGCATAAAGACGAAGACGTGCCTTATGTCTTGTTGGCCCAATGTGATCTTTATTGGTGTTTCCCAAGCATTTTATGTGGTTAAATCGTGAGTCCTTCATGAACCAGCCAGCTTGGGTACATGGTTTCCAGACTTTCAAAAATGTTATCGGTTTGAGTGAATCCCTAAACATGACTGCCAAAGCTACACGTAAAGGATATGAAACATCTCAAATGGTCCATCTAGCCAATGGATGTGAGGTCACGCACAAAGACGAAGACGTGCCTTATATCCTGTTGGCCCAATATGATCTTTAATGGTGTGTCTCAAGCATCCTATGTAGTTAAATCATGAGTCCTTCATGAACCAGCCAGCTTGGGTACATGGTTTCCAGACTTTCAAAAATGTTATCGGTTTGAGTGAATCCCTCAACTTGACTGCCAAAGCTACACGTAAAGGATATGAAACATCTCAAATGGTCCATCTAGCCAATGGATGTGAGATCACGCACAAAGACGAAGACGTGCCTTATGTCCTGTTGGCCCAATGTGATCTTTATTGGTGTTTCTCAAGCATCCTATGTAGTTAAATCATGAGTCCTTCATGAACCAGCCAGCTTGGGTACATGGTTTCCAGACTTTCAAAAATGTTATCTGTTTGAGTGAATCCCTCAACTTGACTGCCAAAGCTACACGTAAAGGATATGAAACATCTCAAATGGTCCATCTAGCCAATGGATGTGAGATCACGCACAAAGACGAAGACGTGCCTTATATCCTGTTGGCCCCATGTGATCTTTATTGGCGTTTCTCAAGCATCCTATGTAGTTAAATCATGAGTCCTTCATGAACCAGCCAGCTTGGGTACATGGTTTCCAGACTTTCAAAAATGTTATCTGTTTGAGTGAATCCCTCAACTTCACTGCCAAAGCTACACGTAAAGGATATGAAACATCTCAAATGGTCCATCTCACCAATGGATGTAAGCTCAAGCATAAAGACGAAGACGTGCCTTATGTCCTGTTGGCCCAATGTGATCTTTATTGGTGTTTCTCAAGCATCCTATGTAGTTAAATCATGAGTCCTTCATGAACCAGCCAGCTTGGGTACATGGTTTCCAGACTTTCAAAAATGTTATCTGTTTGAGTGAATCCCTCAATTTGACTGCCAAAGCTACACGTAAAGGATATGAAACATCTCAAATGGTCCATCTAGCCAATGGATGCGAGGTCACGCACAAAGACGAAGACGTGCCTTATATCCTGTTGACCCAATATGATCTTTAATGGTGTGTCTCAAGCATCCTATGTAGTTTAATCATGAGTCCTGCATGAACCAGCCAATTGAATACATGGTTTCCAGTCTTTCATGGATTAGGTTAATATCAGACATAATGAATGCGGAGACTCTGGTATTGAAGATGTTGGCATATCAGACATGACAACTTGAAGTTAACCTGCTTTGCTCACAGCGGAACCTGGAAGAAAGGCCGAGGGAAGATGTCAGACCTAGAAAAGCCTGTGCTCTACCAGCATACTCTCTGTGTGAAAGCAGTGGTCTCTCTGCAGAGGTCTATCATGCCCCATGCTAAATCGGATGGTCTATGTCTTCAGAGAAGTGTATACTCACATGCAACCATATCCTTTAATTCATTCACTTTGTATGCAGTACCTATGGCTCCCAGGTGCCGATATACGGTCATATTTTATGTAATTTTTCCCAATATGTCCATGTGCAAGAGCCCCAATGCTGGCCATGCATACTTTGTTTTTGTTTTGTTTTTTATCTGATTGATGTACGATTCAATTAAAATGATTCAATCCGCAAACAATCAAATATAAAAAGCAACCACAGAAAAGTCTGTCCCCTGCCAGCATGCTCGCTGTATGAAAGCAGTGGTCTCTCTGCAGAGGTCTGAATGCTCCAAACACACAAGGATAGAAACAAAACTTTTTTTCATATCATTTATAATAATTACTTAATACGACCCTTTATACAAAAAATGTGTTTTTATAAAAAAAATTATTTATTTACTTATTAAAAATTAAATATGAATGCCGATATAAAAAAAAAAAAAGTATCAATATAAAATGAGTTAAGAGACTGAGACGTGATTGGTTGTGGCAGATGATGCGTCTCTCAGGCCTTATTATTGTGTGTCCCATCTTACCCGGATAGTATAGATTGTCAGTCTGTTATGTGTATCCTGCAGGTTTATAGAGGGGTCTGCACTGATATCCTCAGCCCGATCATAGGAATCCCCACCCCCCCCCCTTCCCGGAATCCGACCCCAGCCTGTTGCCCCAGGACTGCCAGGTACCCCCCCCCCCCCCCAATATTAAGAGATGTTTACAAGGCTTGCGCTCTATCTGAGCCAAATCTTCCCGGGAAGTGCAAAGACTTTTTGTACTGCTATTTAATTGCTTGGTACTGAGAATTTTACTTTTATTAAAAATAAAGTTTTTTTTATATATATATATATATACAGCTGCTGTGTGACGCGTTTCATTTCGGCCACTTGTATTGATTTACAGTGACTTCTATGCTGCTGGTATTGGAATTTAGGCATTCTCTTCAGTATCTTCTTATATTGCATAGTGCAGGTCTGTAACTCTCCTCCAACTGTGTGCAAAACCATTGTACAGAGCAGGTAAGTGTACCATGTTTTATTATTTTAACCACTTCAATACCGGAGGGCACTTTCACCCCTTCCTTCCTGCCCAGGACAATTTTCAGCCTTCAGCGATTTCGCAATTTGAATGACAATTGTGCGGTCATACAACACTGTCCCCAAACTAACATTTTTATCATTTTGTTCCCACAAATAGAGCTGTATGCAGTGCTGGGATGGGAAAGGAGCTCTGCCAAGTGACCTGCTAGGGGTCCCTGTCCTCTGATTCTCCAGCAGTGATCCCTGTCCTCTGATTCTCCAGCAGTGATCCCTGTCCTCTGATTCTCCAGCGGTGATCCCTGTCCTCTGCTTCTCCGGCTGTAATCCCTGTCCTCTGATGTAAAGAGGAACTCTGGGAACTCAAAACTCTTATGCCACTTTGAGTATCTTGGCGTGCGGTGGATGTATCTGCACGCACGTTGGATGTTGTGGTGGTGGGGGGGGGGCAGGTCAACTTTTGCATCGGGGCCCACAAGCTTCAAGCTACGCCTCTGCTTCTCACTAAGGTCCAACAACAAACTCTCTACATAACTCTGAGTTCCTTACTCCTGAAGAGCCTCTTCTCTTCCTTTCTCCCATGACATACAGGCTAGATCCACGGGGGGGGGGGGGGGGGCACCAGTTGATAGAGAAATGGCTAAGCTCAGAAACCCCCTCACTACCAGAGCTCCCGGCCATCCCTGCCAAGTCATACCATTCTTACCCTGGCTGCCCGCTATGGCACCCAACACTCCTCTGGTTACTCATGGCAATGGCAATACAGCCTTTTACTCTTCAGACTCCACCACTTGTTAATCCTTATTAGTGTCCTCTTCTGAACTTCTCTTCTTCCCCCATTACAAGCCCGGCTTCTTTTGCACGCCTTACGTGCACCCCCTTGTCCCAGAAACTTCAGATCAGGCACCCTCTTTATAAAAAACTAGAAGGTTACTGAAAGTTTGTAGACGGGCTTGAAGATGGACCTTTCCTCCATGTTTTCCCATTTGTTGGGCACCAAGTTTGGATCGTATGAGAGGACTACCCCCTGGGTTGGGTTCTTCTGGGCTACTCTAGGTATTTGGGATAATGTTACTGCAATACCTATGGGGGGGAGGGGTACCTTTGCTCTCTGCTGTTTCCATCAATGCCCTGGTACAAGACTGAGGCCACTGTGGGGGGAATACGTGAACTTAAGGCAGGCATCTACTTTTAAAGAGGAACGTACACCATGCACACTTGCACTGCGGCTGTTCTCCCGTCATCGCTCAGTTCCCCGTCACAATGTACACCTTCATTTATGAGGGATACCCTGAGCCTTCGCCCTCACCACCCCCTGCCCACCGTATCACCGCTACCTCACCCCCAGTAACAGTGTGGGGTCCCAACGCACACCTAGTGAGCTCACTTGACTTCTTTTATCTCCTTCGCCATTCAAACCCCTTTGTGTCTACTTTGTGTGCATGTTATCAGGCCAAAATCACCAGGGGTGTGCAAACTTTTGATCAGGGTCATTTGGGTAGTTTCTGTTCCCATTATGATTTAAAAAGAGTAAACACGGTTGATTGATAATAAATGGCTTCAGCCGAACACCAACCATAAGTGAAAGAAAAGTTTTCGTGTTATCATTCATATTCTCTGAAAAATGGCCAAGAAATCCCAAATTCTGCCGGGGTATGCAAACTTATGAGCACAACTGTATATATATACAGTATCTCACAAAAGTGAGTACACCCCTCTCATTTTTGTAAACTAAACTAAACTCTAATTTTTGTAAATATTTTATTGTGAGTACACCCCTAATGCCGCGTGCACACGATCAAACAATCGGGTGGAAAAGTCCGGCAAACTCAAGTCCGCCGGACAATCCCCCCGTGTGTAGCCTCCGGCGTACTTTTTTGACCCGAAAGTACGGCGGACTTAGAAAGTAGTTTTACACTCCAATCTTCCCGCCGGACTTGCATTTCGGCGGACGATCCGGCCGTGTGTGTGCCAGTCCGCCGTACTTTTGAAATGAACTGACTTTTCCCGCAAGGAGAAAAGTCAGCTCATTCGAGCAGGTCTCCAGGTAGGCGGGGCCCGCGAAGGAGACATCGCTGGCCCCGCCACCTGGTATGGACTTAAAGGGGAACCCCAAGGCCGAAAAAAGTCAGCGTGGGGTTTCCCCCAGGTCCACATCAAACCCTTGTCCGAGCACGCTACCCGGCCGGCTAGGAAAGAGGGGGACGAGCGAGCGCCCCCCCTCCGAGCCGTACCAGGCCGCGTGCCCTCAATATCGGGGGTGCCTTGGGGAAGGGGGGCCGCGCGGCCCCCCCACCCCAAAGCACCTTGTCCCCATGTTGATGAGGACAAGGGCATCTTCCCGACAACCCTGGCCGTTGGTTGTCGGGGTCTGCGGGCGGGGGTCTTATCGGAATCCGGGAGCCCCCTTTAATAAGGGGGCCCCTGGATACCGGCCCCCCACCCTATGTGAATGAGTATGGGGTACAATGTACCCCTACCCATTCACCTGTAAAATAAACTACAAAAAAAACACACAACACACAAGATAAAATAGTTTATTGCACAGCTCCGGGGGTCTTCCGTCTTCGGGGGTCTTCTCGCCGGACTCCTCCGCTATCTTCTTCTAGCTCTTTTGCTAGCGGAGGAGCCCGGCTTTCTTCCTCGCCGCGGCCTCTTCTTCCGACTTCGGGGGTCTTATCCCCCTCTTCGGTTCTTCTGCCGGGCCACCGCGCCTTCTTATAGCTCTTTTACAGGCGGTGACCCGGTCTTCTGTCGCCGCCGCCGGACGTTCTTCTTCTTCTCCTTCTTCACCTGGAGATGTTGACTCAACGCTCTCTCCGGCCGCAATGCCAGGGACGCGCTGCGCGGCGACTTATATAGGGACAAAGGGCGGGGTCATCAGTTGATGTCACATGGGTTGATGTCACATGGTGACCCCGCCCCCTTACGATGTCACAGTCCCGGAGGATGCTGGGACTGTCGCCATGTGACATCAACCCATGTGACATCAACCCATGTGACATCAACCCATGACCCTGCCCCTTGTACATGTTGGCATTCATGGTCCCCTCAATGATCTGTAGCCCCCCAGTGCCGGCAGCACTCATGCAGCCCCAGACCATGACACTCCCACCACCATGCTTGACTGTAGACAAGACACACTTGTCTTTGTCCTCCTCACCTGGTTGCCCCCACACACGCTTGTCACCATCTGACACCAAATACGTTTATCTTGGTCCCATCAGACCACAGGACATGGTTCCAGTAATCCATGTCCTTAGTCTGCTTGTCTTTAGCAAACTGTTTGCGGTCTTTCTTGTGCATCATCTTTAGAAGAGGCTTCCTTCTGGGATGACAGCCATGCAGACCAATTTGATGCAGTGTGCGGCGTATGGTCTGAGCACAGACAGGCTGAGCCCCCCACCCCTACAACCTCTGCAGCAATGCTGGCAGCACTCATACGTCTATTTCCCAAAGACAACCTCTGGATATGACGCTGAGCACGTGACCTCAACTTCTTTGGTGGACCATGGCGAGGCCTGTCCTGTTATACCGCTGTATGGTCTTGGCCACCGTGCTGCAGCTCAGTTTCAGGGTCTCGGCAATCTTCTTATAGCCTAGGCCAGTGATGGGGAACCTTGGCACCCCAGATGTTTTGGAACTACATTTCCCATGATGCTCATCTACACTGCAGACTGCATGAGCATCATGGGAAATGTAGTTCCAAAACATCTGGAGTGCCAAGGTTCTCCATCACTGGCCTAGGCCATCTTTATGTAGAGCAACAATTCTTTCATTTTTTTTTTCTGATCCTCAGAGAGTTCTTTGCCATGAGGTGCCATGTTGAACTTCCAGTGACCAGTATGAGAGAGTGAGAGCGATAACACCAAATTTAACACACCTGCTCCCCATTCACACCTGAGACCTTGTAACACTTACGAGTCACATGACACCGGGGAGGGAAAATGTCTAACTGGGCCCAATTTGGACATTTTCACTTAGGGGTGTACTGACTTTTGTTGCCAGCGGTTTAGACATTAATGGCTGTGTGTTGAGTTATTTTGAGGGGACGGGAAATTTACACTGTTATACAAGCTGTACACTCACTACTTTACATTGTAGACAAGTGTCATTTCTTCAGTGTTGTCACATGAAAAGATGGAGGGAAAGATTTACAACAATGTGAGGGGTGTACTCACTTTTGTGAGATATTATATATATATATATATATATATATATATATATATATATATATATATATATACATGTATATGTATATTTTCAAAAGTATTGGGACGCCTTTACACGCACATGAACTTTAATGGCATCCTATTTGAGTTGGCCCACCCATTGCAGCTATAACAGCTTCAACTCTTCTGGAAAGGCCCCTCCACAAGGTTTAGGAGGGTGTCTATGGGGATGTTTGACCATTCTTCCAGCATTTGTGAGGTCAGGCACTGATGTTGGACGAGAAGGCCTGGCTCGCAGTCTCCGCTCTAATTCACCCCAAAGGTGTTCTATCAGGTTGAGGTCAGGACAGTCAAGTTCCTCCACCCCAAACTCGCTCATCCATGTCTTTATGGACCTTGCTTTCTGCACTGGTCCAAACCATTTGGTGGAGGTGGGATTATGGTGTGGGGGGAGGGGGGATTATGGTGGGGGGGTTGGGTTTGGCCCCTTAGTTCCAGTGAAGGGAACTCTTAAGGTGTCAGCATACCAAGACATTTGGGACAATTTCATGCTCCCAACTTTGTGGGAACAGTTTGGGGACGGCATTTTCCTCTTCTAACATGACTGCGCACCAGTGCACAAAGCAAGGTCCATAAAGACATGGATGAGCGAGTTTCTGTGTGTCCAGAAAGCTTTCTGGACACACAGAAAAAAAGGTGTCCCTAAAAACGTTTTTTAAATGTTGGCAACTATGTAGCTGAATGTGTCCTTTATGAATTCCAGTGAAAGTCTGATTGTGTTGTATCTCTTTTTCCCTGTAGGTGGCAGCAGAGTGTAGACAATGTCATACACAGGGATATGTCTCGGCATGTCTGATATATTACAAATAACCTCTTGCTTACCGGGCACTTAAAGGGGTTGTAAAGGTGAATTTTTTTTCACCTTAAAGCGGTTCTTCACCCTAAAGGGGAAGTTCCGCTAATCTGATCCCTCCCCCCCTCCGGTGCCACAATCGGCACCTTTCAGGGGGGAGGGGGTGCAGTTACCTGGATAATGCAGGTAACTGCACCCACTTCTGGCCAGACAGTTGCAGACCCCCGCAGATGCCCCCCCCCCCCGTTGTGTTCTGGGAAACGCACAGTTCCCAGAGACACAGCGGGGGACCATAAGAGACGTGCAGCGCGACTCGCGCATGCGCAATAGGGAACCGGGCAGTGAAGCTACATAGGAAGAATACATATTGGCCTAAACTCTGGGAAAAAAAATGTATGTGTGTGTGTATATCTATCTATCTTACTTTTTTTTTATAGTATAAAGTAAAAAATATTGCTTTTTTAAAAAAAAGTGTCTGCCTTTTTTCGTTTATAGCGCAAAAACTAAAAATCCCACAAAAGAAAGCTCTATTTGTGGGAACAAAAGGACATCAATTTTGTTTGGGTACAACCTCGCACGACTGCGCAATTGTCAGCTAAAGCGACGCAGTGCCGAATCGCAAAAAGTGCTCTGGTCAGGGAGGGGGTAAATGCTTCCGGGGCTGAAGTGGTTAAGACTCTCCCATTGACCATGCCCATTGTTCGCCATGGTTCAGTATGCATGCCACAGATCATCATCTCCCTGGTAGGGGTCCCAGTGCAGTATTTTGCCCAGGGGCCCATGATGTTAAGGTGGCACTGCCCATGAGAGGCTTGTGATGCCTTTACTGGGTCACCAGCTCTAGGTCTCCTGCCACCCTGCATGTCGCCGAGCTTGGTGCCCCTCCTCAAAATGGCTGCCACGTGGTGGCCATCTGTAAGCCTGCGGGCCCCATAATCTCTTGTTGCCCGGGGGCCCCATAAGTTGTCAGTCCGCCCCTGATCCAGACCAAGTAGAGGTAGCGTGAGAAGCTTAGTCACCACAACAGGCTTTCTCAGCTAGGGTTACATGAGGGTTGTTAGGTGTTCCTTTACTAATGTAAAAGACGTGCTTCCTGCAACTGACCACCAATGTAAGTATACCCTCGTCCCACTGACCATCGTTACAAGGGACACTTTTCTACTGACCACCAATGTAAGTGTACCCTCGTCCCACTGACCATCGTTATAGGGGTCACTTTTCTACTGACCACCAATGTAAGTGTACCCTCGTCCCACTGACCATCGTTATAGGGAGCACTTTTCTACTGACCACCAATGTAAGTGTACCCTCATCCCACTGATCATCGTTATAGGGAGCACTTTTCTACTGACCACCAATGTAAGTGTACCCTCATCCCACTGACCATCGTTATAGGGGTCACTTTTCTACTGACCACCAATGTAAGTGTGCCATCATCCCACTGATCATCGTTATAGGGAGCACTTTTCTACTGACCACCAATGTAAGTATACCCTCATCCCACTGACCATCGTTATAGGGGTCACTTTTCTACTGACCACCAATATAAGTGTACCCTCATCCCACTGACCATCGTTATAGGGAGGACTTTTCTACTGACCACCAATGTAAGTATACCCTCATCCCACTGACCATCGTTATAGGGGTCACTTTTCTACTGACCACCAATGTAAGTGTGCCATCATCCCACTGATCATCGTTATAGGGGTCACTTTTCTACTGACCACCAATGTAAGTGTACCCTCGTCCCACTGACCATCGTTATAGGGAGCACTTTTCTACTGACCACCAATGTAAGTGTACCCTCATCCCACTGATCATCGTTATAGGGGTCACTTTTCTACTGACCACCAATGTAAGTGTACCCTCGTCCCACTGACCATCGTTATAGGGAGCACTTTTCTACTGACCACCAATGTAAGTGTACCCTCATCCCACTGATCATCGTTATAGGGAGCACTTTTCTACTGACCACCAATGTAAGTGTACCCTCATCCCACTGACCATCGTTATAGGGGTCACTTTTCTACTGACCACCAATGTAAGTGTGCCATCATCCCACTGATCATCGTTATAGGGAGCACTTTTCTACTGACCACCAATGTAAGTATACCCTCATCCCACTGACCATCGTTATAGGGGTCACTTTTCTACTGACCACCAATATAAGTGTACCCTCATCCCACTGACCATCGTTATAGGGAGGACTTTTCTACTGACCACCAATGTAAGTATACCCTCATCCCACTGACCATCGTTATAGGGGTCACTTTTCTACTGACCACCAATGTAAGTGTGCCATCATCCCACTGATCATCGTTATAGGGAGCACTTTTCTACTGACCACCAATGTAAGTATACCCTCATCCCACTGACCATCGTTATAGGGGTCACTTTTCTACTGACCACCAATGTAAGTGTACCCTCGTCCCACTGACCATCGTTATAGGGGGCGCTTTTCTACTGACCACCAATGTAAGTGTACCCTCGTCCCACTGACCATCGTTACAGGGGGCACTTTTCTACTGACCACCAATGTAAGTGTACCTTCGTCCCACTGACCATCGTTACAGGGGGCACTTTTCTACTGACCACCAATGTAAGTGTACCCTCATCCCACTGACCATCGTTACAGGGGGCACTTTTCTACTGACCACCAATGTAAGTGTACCCTCATCCCACTGACCATCGTTATAGGGGTCACTTTTCTACTGACCACCAATGTAAGTGTACCCTCATCCCACTGACCATCGTTATAGGGGTCACTTTTCTACTGACCACCAATGTAAGTGTACCCTCATCCCACTGACCATCGTTATAGGGGTCACTTTTCTACTGACCACCAATATAAGTGTACCCTCATCCCACTGACCATCGTTATAGGGAGCACTTTTCTACTGACCACCAATGTAAGTGTACCCTCATCCCACTGACCATCGTTATAGGGGTCACTTTTCTACTGACCACCAATATAAGTGTACCCTCATCCCACTGACCATCGTTATAGGGGTCACTTTTCTACTGACCACCAATGTAAGTGTGCCATCATCCCACTGATCATCGTTATAGGGAGCACTTTTCTACTGACCACCAATGTAAGTATACCCTCATCCCACTGACCATCGTTATAGGGGTCACTTTTCTACTGACCACCAATGTAAGTGTACCCTCGTCCCACTGATCATCGTTATAGGGAGCACTTTTCTACTGACCACCAATGTAAGTATACCCTCATCCCACTGACCATCGTTATAGGGGTCACTTTTCTACTGACCACCAATGTAAGTGTACCCTCGTCCCACTGACCATCGTTACAGGGGGCACTTTTCTACTGACCACCAATGTAAGTGTACCCTCGTCCCACTGACCATCGTTACAGGGGGCACTTTTCTACTGACCACCAATGTAAGTGTACCCTCATCCCACTGACCATCGTTACAGGGGGCACTTTTCTACTGACCACCAATGTAAGTGTACCCTCATCCCACTGACCATCGTTATAGGGGTCACTTTTCTACTGACCACCAATGTAAGTGTACCCTCATCCCACTGACCATCGTTATAGGGGTCACTTTTCTACTGACCACCAATGTAAGTGTACCCTCATCCCACTGACCATCGTTATAGGGGTCACTTTTCTACTGACCACCAATATAAGTGTACCCTCATCCCACTGACCATCGTTATAGGGAGCACTTTTCTACTGACCACCAATGTAAGTGTACCCTCATCCCACTGACCATCGTTATAGGGGTCACTTTTCTACTGACCACCAATGTAAGTGTGCCATCATCCCACTGATCAACGTTATAGGGAGCACTTTTCTACTGACCACCAATGTAAGTGTACCCTCGTCCCACTGACCATCGTTATAGGGGTCACTTTTCTACTGACCACCAATGTAAGTGTACCCTCATCCCACTGACCATCGTTATAGGGGTCACTTTTCTACTGACCACCAATGTAAGTGTGCCATCATCCCACTGATCATCGTTATAGGGAGCACTTTTCTACTGACCACCAATGTAAGTGTACCCTCGTCCCACTGACCATCGTTATAGGGGTCACTTTTCTACTGACCACCAATGTAAGTGTACCCTCGTCCCACTGACCATCGTTACAGGGGGCGCTTTTCTACTGACCACCAATGTAAGTGTACCCTCGTCCCACTGACCATCGTTACAGGGGGCACTTTTCTACTGACCACCAATGTAAGTGTACCCTCGTCCCACTGACCATCGTTACAGGGGGCACTTTTCTACTGACCACCAATGTAAGTGTACCCTCATCCCACTGACCATCGTTATAGGGGTCACTTTTCTACTGACCACCAATGTAAGTGTACCCTCATCCCACTGACCATCGTTATAGGGGTCACTTTTCTACTGACCACCAATGTAAGTGTACCCTCATCCCACTGACCATCGTTATAGGGGTCACTTTTCTACTGACCACCAATGTAAGTGTACCATCATCCCACTGACCATCGTTATAGGGGTCACTTTTCTACTGACCACCAATGTAAGTATACCCTCATCCCACTGACTATCGTTATAGGGGTCACTTTTCTACTGACCACCAATGTAAGTATACCCTCATCCCACTGACCATTGTTATAGGGGTCACTTTTCTACTGACCACCAATGTAAGTATACCCTCATCCCACTGACCATCGTTATAGGGGTCACTTTTCTACTGACCACCAATGTAAGTGTATCTTCATCCCACTGACCATCGTTATAGGGGTCACTTTTCTACTGACCACCAATGTAAGTGTACCCTCATCCCACTGACCATCGTTATAGGGGTCACTTTTCTACTGACCACCAATGTAAGTGTATCTTCATCCCACTGACCATCGTTATAGGGGTCACTTTTCTACTGACCACCAATGTAAGTGTACCCTCATCCCACTGACCATTATTATAGTTGTCACTTTTCTGCTGACCACCAATGTAAGTGTACCCTCGTCCCACTGACCATCGTTATAGGGGTCACTTTTCTACTGACCACCAATGTAAGTGTACCCTCATCCCACTGACCATCGTTATAGGGGTCACTTTTCTACTGACCACCAATGTAAGTATACCCTCATCCCACTGACCATCGTTATAGGGGTCACTTTTCTACTGACCACCAATGTAAGTATACCCTCATCCCACTGACTATCGTTATAGGGGTCACTTTTCTACTGACCACCAATGTAAGTATACCCTCATCCCACTGACCATCGTTATAGGGGTCACTTTTCTACTGACCACCAATGTAAGTGTACCCTCATCCCACTGACCATCGTTATAGGGGTCACTTTTCTACTGACCACCAATGTAAGTATACCCTCATCCCACTGACCATCGTTATAGGGGTCACTTTTCTACTGACCACCAATGTAAGTGTACCCTCATCCCACTGACCATTATTATAGTTGTCACTTTTCTGCTGACCACCAATGTAAGTTTACCCTCGTCCCACTGACCATTATTATAGGGGACACTTTTCTACCAACCACCAATGTAAGTGTACCCTCCTCCCACTGACCATCTTTATAGGGGGCATTTTTCTGCTGACCACCAATGTAAGGGAGGGCCTTGTTCAATTATGAAAAGTATGTGGTCCCACTGACCATCAATATAAAGGGCACTTTTCTGTGGACCACCAATGTAAAGAAAGTCTTTCCAATGACCACCAATGTAAAGGGACACTTCTCCAATGACCATCAATATAGGAGGGACTTTTTTTTACGGCCCACAAATGTAAGAGTCACTTTTCTACTGACCACCAATGTATGGTAGGCCCTTGTTTAATTACCAGCAATGTAAATTGTTCCCTTATCTCTCAATATAAGGGGCACTTTTTTATGGACCCCTAACATAAGGAGCTCTTCTATGGACCACAAATGTAAGGGACAGCCACTATTGTATTGGGACACTTCTCCACTGACCATCAATATAGGTGGCAGTTTTTCACTGACCACCGATATAAGGGAAGGCCTTTTTCACTGACCACCAATGTAAAGTGGTCCCTCATCCCAATGACCATCAATATATATAGGGCCACTTTTTATGGGCCACCAATGTAAGGGAGGGTCTTTTCTACTGACCACCAATATAAAGGAACACTTCTCCACTGACTATCAATGTAAGGGGACACTTCTCCACTGGTCACCAATGTAAAGGGACACTTCTCCACTGACCACCAATGTAAGGGGACACTTCTCCACTGGTCACCAATGTAAAGGGACACTTCTCCACTGATCACCGATGTAAAGGGACACTTCTCCACTGACCACCAATGTAAGGGGACACTTCTCCACTGGTCACCAATGTAAAGGGACACTTCTCCACTGACCACCAATGTAGGGGATACTTTTGTCACTGACCACCAATGTAAGGGGACACTTCTCCACTGACCACCAATGTAAGGGGATACTTTTGTCAATGACCACCAATGTAAGGGGACACTTCTCCACTGACCACCAATGTAAAGGGACACTTCACTGACCACCAATGTAAGGGGACACTTCTCTACTGGTCACCAATGTAAAGGGACACTTCTCTACTGGTCACCAATGTAAAGGGACACTTCTCCACTGACCACCAATGTAAAGGGACACTTCTCCACTGACCACCAATGTAAAGGGACACTTCTCCACTGACCACCATTGTAAGGGGACACTTCTCCACTGGTCACCAATCTAAAGGGACACTTCTCCACTGACCACCAATGTAAGGGGATACTTTTGTCAATGACCACCAATGTAAGGGGACACTTCTCCACTGACCACCAATGTAAAGGGACACTTCACTGACCACCAATGTAAAGGGAAACACTTCAAACACTTCAAATCTCCTGACAGTTATTTTGCCCTTTCAGCATCTGCTGACTGACCACATTCTTGCGTAACCAGTCCTATCTATCTTTGTGCCTCTCAGCAATGTATAGAGACGAAACCACAGGCAGATGTTTCCTAAGATGTCAACATCTTGCATAGACCCTCTGGCGAGACAAACAGATATCTGTCATCTAGTCACACTATCTTGTATATAGTTTGTCACGTACGCCAGTATGCTTGTATGTCTTAATTCTGAAGCTATTGAAATGCAAGCCCAAGCATATTAGTCTTAGATTTTGACTAGTATATTTTTGGTAATTTCAATAGGTATCCCCTTATAGAACCTTTACAACCCCTTTAAGAAATGCTGATCTACTCTCCCAGGGGGGCGGGGCTGTGGACAGAAGTTGTCAGGGAAGAAGGGGTGTCGGTGACAGGAATTCACTTTTTAACATTTTTAGGCTTTTCCCCTGGTGATCCGGCCAGGAACACACCTCCTGTATTAGAGCACCCCCCCCCCCCCCAAGTCTGGATGAAGGACCACAGGAGGGCACAGTGGACAGCCGCATTGTCAATCTGGGGTGAGGGGAGTGTTACGCCGCGTACACACGACCGGAACTTTGACGGACTTGATCCAGCGGTCTTCCCGACGGACTTTCGGCGGCGTTCCGACAGACTTTCCGAACGAACGGACTTGGCCACACACAATCACACCAAAGTCCGATGGATTCGATGACGTATGACCGGACTAAAATAAGGAAGTTCATAGCCAGCAGCCAATAGCTGCCCTCGCGTCGGTTTTCGTCCGTAGGACCAGCATACACACAAACAGATTTTTCAGCCGGACTCCAGTCTGTCGGAAAGATTTGAAACATGTTTTATTTCTAGGTCTTTTGGGGGGGGGGAAAGTCAGTTGGAGCCCATACACGATCGTAATAATCGACGGATTCATTCCGTCGGGCCTGGTCCGTCGAAAAAAGTCCAGCCGCCTGTCCAGCCGCCAGTACACCTAATACCCGCGGCATTAGGTGTACTGGCAGATTTATATACACTAACAAATTGTAGCCAAATTCCAGCTTACACTTTATAAGAAGTTACAGTTTTTTTTTTCTTTTGGGAGAGGAAATTGATACTTTTTTTTTATTTGTGCTAATATATCATTGTTCAGGGGCGAGCTTCCGGGGGGGGGGGGATCTGGGGTTGGGGGGGGGGGGCCTTCTTCTAGGTCCAAGCAGTACTGATTCACAAAAGTTATAGCTGAAGGTAAAATGTTAAAACAAAGCAAAACAAAACAAAACAAAACAATCTCTGAGGGAAAGGAAAAAGAAAAACAAACACATACAAATCAATAGTAGGGCAATGGTAATAAAACTATCAGCAAGTGAGATAAGACAGAGGGAGAGCTATAGACTGGGGGAGGGGAGAGGAGAGTCACAGAGGGGGTCATAAAACTTTACTATAATGGGTGAGGAAGCCAATATCTAAATTGAGGCCGTTGTTGTTTTTTGTGTCAAAAAGAATTATCATTCTTCGCTCAAACGTTTTTTTCCTTTCCTGGACAGTTCTGAAATCTCCCTTTTTATGCCCCGTACAGACGATCGGAAATTCTCGTCGGAAAAAGCTCTGATGGTTTTTTGCCCCCGTCGGAATTCCGATGGAATTTCGCTCAACCTGTCTTGCCTACACGCGCGGTCACACCAAATTCCGACGGTTGATAGCGCCGCGACATAGCAACGCGTTTCGACGGCATTATAAAAGGTTTAATGCTTCTGAGCGATGCGTCGAGAATTTTGCGTGTCGGAATTGCATACACACGATCGAAAAATCCAATAGAAAAAAAATAAAAAACAGGCTCTCAATCTAATAAATAGAAAGATCCCCTAACACGGAGATCACAGTACCCCCGCCGGTACAGCGGGACTTTTAAGGCAGACCGAAATAGGAGTAAAAAATATATTACAAATTTATTCACAAAAATAATACACAAAAACGTTTTACAGGACAATATAAAAATCCATACATATATCATGCGTGGAATCATACATGTAAATATATAATGTGCACAACACACGAGCACCGCCAGCAGGCGGGTTGTATGTATCTGAGTCTTTCTCCCAGCACTCACGGAAGGGAAGAGCAGGCGCAGCCGGATCATCAGAGCGCGAGGAACATCACTAGCAGCTTTCATTTCAATAGCAGAGTGTTCCCGAACCCGCTGTCACACACACAGCCCCGCTAGGGTTGCCACCTGTCCAGGATTCACCCGGACAGTTCGGGTTTTGAATCATGTGTCCAGGTTTCAGTCCACCTGAAACCCGGACACAACATTCAGACAAGAATGTGGCTTGGTACAGGGCCTGACAGGAGAGTGGGGGGACACTATGCACACTGCAGTACTATTCTCTTTGGAGTGCCCAAAAGGTGTCTCTGGTCTCTTACAATCCTATAGTGAATGCTAAAAAAGATTTTTTTTCTGTGCACCGCTAAAGTGTTCGGGTTTGGATTGAAGAAAAAGTGGCAACCCTAAGCCCCGCCCCCTGGTCTTGGGACTTTGATAGACAGATCACCAGCATGATCTCAATCGCTTCCGCCCTGCATTGTTATGGAGATGGGTGGGGGCCATCTTCCCCTTACTCGTCTCCATACCTAACAGGATCCGGTAAGAGGTGGAGGGCACCGGATTGTGGCAGGAGGGGGGGGGGGGGGGCGATAAAAGTGATCTTGCGGCGAATCCACCGCAGAGACCACTTTTATCTTGAAGCGGACCGCCCGATGAACAAGAGGATACTGGGGGTTATGGCAGCTAGCTGCTGCCATAACAAAGATATTCTCCTTCAAACAGCCGACATTAAACTGTGGCGGGCAGACCGTAAGTGGTTAAAATTGCGCACACCCTCATGGAATAGCGCCAAACTGTGGCACTTAAAACATTTACATAGGCGACGATTTAAAAATGTTTACAGGTTACCTGTTTAGAGTTGCAGAGGAGATCTAGAATCATTGCTCTCTCTCTAACGATCGCAGCGATACCTCACATGTGTGCTTTGCGGCCGTGATTTACGCATGCGTTTGCTTCTGCGCACGAGCTTGGACGGACGGGCCGCTTTCCTTTTTTTTTTTTTTATTATTATTATTTTAAATTTTTTTTTTACACTGTCCCTTTATTTTATTTATTTTTGACGGATAAATACTGTGGGCGATCGGCAAGGGGTATTACTTTGACGTTTAATACCGGGGGTGTGGCAGCAGCTAGCTGCCACAAGTCCGGTATCATTTTGTTTCTGTGGGCAATTCGGCGCCTGCCAAAAGTGACCCCCGACGGCATGTTTGCCACAAGATCACTTTTAGAGGCGGTGCCCCGTCCTTTCCGAACTCGCACGCAGAAGCGTATGCCTACGCAAGTCACGCCCGCATATGTAAACAGTGTTGAAACCACCCATCCCCCGCGATAGTTGGAGTGAGAGCAATAATTCTAGCGCAAGATTTACTCTATAAGGCCCCTTTCACACCGGGGCAGTTTTCAGGCGCTACAGCGCTAAAAATAGCTCCTGTGTAGCGCCTGAAAAAACCGGCCCCCGGAGGGCTTTCACACTGGAGCAGTGCGCTAGCAGGACGTTGAAAAAAGTCCTGCTAGCCGCATCTTTGGAGCGGTGAAAGGAGCCGCGTATTCACCGCTCCTAAACCACTCCTACCCATTGAAATCAATGGGTCAGCGCGGCTATACCGCCGGCAAAGCGCCGCTGCAGCAGCGCTTTGCGGGCGGCTTTAACCCTTTTTTGGGCCGCTAGCGGGGGTTAAAACCGCCCCGCTAACGGCCGCAGACCACCGCTAAAACTACGGTAAAGCGCTGCTAAAAATACCGGTGCTTTACCGCCGACGCCCGCACCGCCCCAGTGTGAAAGGGGCCTAACTCTAAACTGGTAACTTGTAAAAAAAAAAAAACTCAGGGGTCACCTATGGAGATTTTTAAGTACCGAAGCTTTGTCGGAAATTATGCGCAATTTTAAAGTGTGACGTGTTAGGTATGTCGGAAATTGTGCGCAATTTTAAAGTGTGATGTGTTAGGTATGTCGGAAATTGTGCGCAATTTTAAAGTGTGACGTGTTAGGTATGTCGGAAATTGTGCGCAATTTTAAAGCATGACGTGTTAGGTATGTCGGAAATTGTGCGCAATTTTAAAGCGTGACATGCTAGGTATGTCGGAAATTGTGCGCAATTTTAAAGCGTGACATGTTAGGTATGTCAGAAATTGTGCGCAATTTTAAAGTGTGACGTGTTAGGTATGTCGGAAATTGTGCGCAATTTTAAAGCGTGACATGTTAGGTATGTCGGAAATTGTGCGCAATTTTAAAGCGTGACATGTTAGGTATGTCGGAAATTGTGCGCAATTTTAAAGCGTGACATGTTAGGTATTTATTTACTCGGTGTAACATCATCTTTTATATTTTGCCAAAAAACCTGGGTATTATATTGTGTTTTTTTTTATTTTTTGCATTTAAAAATGCTTTAAAGTTTTTTTTTATCTTTCTTATCTTTTATGCTTTGTATTTTTTTTTTTTACCCAAAAAACTGCGTCTGAAAAACCGCTGCGAAAAATAACGTGTGACATAAAAATTGAGACGAGCACCGTTTTTATTCTCTAAGGCCTTTGCTAGCGGAAAAAAAAAGAAAAAAAAAAGAAGAAGAATATATATAAATAAATTGGGGTTTGATAAATCCCAGGCACCGGGACAAGAAATGGTGCCCTGGGCTGCCCCCCCGAATGCTTCGACACGTCCTGCTGTTTATCCTGGGCCCCGCTTGCCATTTCAATTAATTTTAAAACATGACGTGTTAGGTATTTATTTACTCGTCGTAACATTATCTTTTACATTATATATAAAAAAAAAATAAAAAATTGGGCTAACTTTATTTTTTAAATTTTAAATTTTTTTATTAAAGTGTATTTTTTCCCAAAAAAAATGCGTTTGAAAGACCGCTGCGCAAATACTGCATAACATAAAATATTGCAAGGACCGCCGTTTTATTCTCTTATGTTTGGGGGTTTGAAGAAATTTTCTAGCAAAAAAAAAAATACTAAAATACTAGTAATACTAATAGTAACTAATGCTAAATAAACATGTATACAAAAAGTTCCAGGAAAGGCCTGGTCAGCCGGTGGTCAATGAACGAAACCAAAACGAAACAAAACAAATTTTCCGGTTATGAGAGTCTCTAAAAAAAGAAAAATACTTTAATATCCGTATTGAAGAGATTCAATCGATGGAGCTCCTGTCTGCCAACATTATTTTAATAAATTTGGGAGTCTGAGAACCTAATGAAGACGGGTTTCCCTGTGCTTGACTGGTTTCTCTTTCCTTTCCTCCTCCTTTTTCTTATCTTAACGTTTTGTTTATTTTTTTAACTCCTTTTATTTGCTCTGCTTTTATGTTTTCATCTTCTCACCTTGGTGGAATTGTGAACTCTAACAAGATACTGTAGGGGAGGAATCGATTTTCAGTGGAATGTTTATTGTCTTCCTATTTATCTTGCTTGATGTGTAATCTACTGAGTTTCATTTGCCAACCCCTAAGCAGGCCATAGACTGTGCGAATTTCTTTCCTGGAACCATGGATTGCAGGAAATAAATTTCCCCCATCAACCCAGACAGTGCTGGCAGGATAATCCATTCTGCCCAGACATTGTCTGCTCCCGGTGGCGGGATGGAAACCGTCCCTGCCGGGAGAAGACGGTGATTATTGCTAGCAGATAAATTAGCACGGCATTGGGCATCGTTGGCATTCCCAGGCCTTCCTGCTGCAACTTCCGTGGCCTTTAAAAAGGGATTGATATTGTTTGATATGTAATACATAGTGTAACAATCAGTGTAACGATCAGCTTTCAGCCTTTGCCATTTGCTTTTCGTGACAATGTAGCTTGTTTCTCTGTGGCGCACACCTGCCCTAATCAGAAAAGCTAAAATACACTGCTGGACATTTATCTTGTGCTTAATCAATGGGTTAAAGTGTCGGCTAGGTTCAAGTAATCAATATTGTTTGATAAGTCATACATTGTTTAACCACCTCAATACAGTGCAGTTACACCCCCCTTCCTGACCAGACCGATTTTCAGCTTTCAGCGCTCTCACAGTTTGAATGACAATTACTCAGTCATCCAACACTGTATCCATATGAAACTTGCGTCCTTTTTTCCACACAAATAGAGCTTTCTTTTAGTGGTATTTAATCACTAGTGGGTTTTTTATTTTTTGTGCTATAAATAAAAAAAAAGGAAATTTTGTGAAAAAAATGCATTTTTCTTTGTTTCTGTCATAAATTTTTGCTAATTAGTAATTTTTCTTCATAAATTTTGGCCAAAATTTATACTGCTACATATCTTTGGTAAAAATACCCCACATTAGTATATATTATTTGGTCTTTGTGAAAGTTATAGAGTCTACAAACTATGGTGCCAATCACTGAAAATTGATCACATCTGATCAGGCCTTCAGGACATCAGTTGTACCTCATTTCTTGAGACACTAACAAGTCAGGAAAGTACAAATACCCCCCAAATGACCCCTTTTTACGAAGTAGACATCCCAAGGTATTAAGTAAGTAGCATGGTGAGTTTTTTTTTAAGTTATCATTTTTTTCCACAATTCTTTGCAAAATGAAGATTTTTTTTTATTATTATTTTTTTTTTTTACAAAATTGTCATATTATCAGGTTATTTCTCACACACAGCATATGCATACAACAAATTACACCCCAAAATACATTCTGCTACTCTTCCCGAGTACGGCGATACCACATGTGTGAGACTTTTACACAGCCTGGCCACATACAGAGCACCAACATTGATGTAGTACCTTCAGACGTTCTACGAGCAAAAATGACGCATCTCATTTCTCAACCACCTATTACACTTTTGAAGGCCCTGGAGTACCAGGACAATGGAATTTCCCATAAATGACCCCATTTTGGAAAGCAAACACCCCAACGTATAATCTGTGAGGCATAATGAGTCTTTTGAATGGTTAATTTTTTTCCAGAAGTTTTTGGAATATGTGGAAAAAATTAAAACGCATTTTTTTTTACACAAAATTGTCAATTTATAAGATATTTCTAACACATAGCATGTATATAGCAAAAATTACACCCCAAAACACATTCTGCTACTCCTCCCGAGTACGGCGATACCACATGTGTAGGACTTTTACACAGCCTGGCCACATAGAGAGGCTGAACATTGAAGTAGTACGTTCAGGCATTCTAGGAGCATAAATGACACATCTCATTTCATTCCTACCCATCACACTTTTGAAGGTCCTGGACCACCAGGACAGTGAAATTACCCACAAAATGACCTCATTTTGGAAAGCAAACACCCCAACGTATATTCTATGAGACATGGGCTGCAAATAGGTACTCGGGTACTCTGATGGCCTGGTGACAGGTACTCGGGTACTCTGATGGCCTGGTGACAGGTACTCGGGTACTCTGATGGCCTGGTGACAGGTACTCGGGTACTCTGATGGCCTGGTGACAGGTACTTTGATGGCTTGGTGACTGGTATTTGGGTACTCTGAGGGCGGTGACAGGTACTCATATGGACTATGACAGGTACTCGGCTACTAAGATGAACTGTGACAGGTACTCGGGTACTCAGATGAACTGTGACAGGTACTCGAGTACTCAGATGGACTGGGACAGGTACTCGGGTACTCAGATGGACTGGAACAGATTCTCGGGTACTCAGATGGGCTGTGACAGGTACTCGGGTACTCAGATGGGCTGTGACAGGTACTCGGGTACTCAGATGAACCGTGACAGGTACTCGGGTACTCTGATGGACCGTGACAGATACTTGGGTACCCTGATGGACTGTGACAGGTACTCGGGTACCCTGATGGACTTTAACAGGTACTCGGGTACCCTGATGGACCGTGACAGGTACTCGGGTACCCTGATGGACCGTGACAGGAACTCAGGTACCCTGATGGACCGTGACAGGTAATTGGGTACCCTGATGGACCGTGACAGGTACTCGAGTACCCTGATGGACCGTGACAGGTACTTGGGTACCCTGATGGGCCGTGACAGGTACTCGGGCACTCTAATGGGCAGTGACAGGTACTCGGGTACTCTGATGGGCTGGGACAGGTACTCGGGTACTCAGATGAACTGTGACAGGCACTCGGGTACTCAGATGGGCTGGGGCAGGTACTCGGGTACTCTGATGGGCTGTGACAGGTACTCTGGAACTCAGATGGGCTGGGACAGGTACTCGGGTACTCTGATGGGCTGTGACAGGTACTCGGGTACTCTGATGGGCTGGGACAGGTACTCGGGTACTCTGATGGGCTGGGACAGGTACTCGGGTACTCTGATAGGCTGGGACAGGTACTCGGGTACTCTGATGGGCTGGGACAGGTACTCGGGTACTCTGATGGACTGTGACAGATACTCGGGTACCCTGATGGACTGTGACAGGTACTTGGTACTCTAATGGACTGTGACAGGTACTCGGGTACCCTGATGGACTGTGACAGGTACTCGGGTACCCTGATGGACCGTGACAGGTACTTGGGTACCCTGATGGACCGTGACAGGTACTCGGGTACCCTGATGGACCGTGACAGGTACTCGGGTACCCTGATGGACCGTGACAGGTACTCGGGTACCCTGATGGGCCGTGACAGGTACTCGGGTACTCTGATGGGCCGTGACAGGTACTCGGGTACTCTGATGGGCCGTGACAGGTACTCGGGTACTCTGATGGGCCGTGACAGGTACTCGGGTACTCTAATGTGCCGTGACAGGTACTCGGGTACTCTGATGTGCCGGAACAGGTACTCGGGTACTCTGATGTGCCGGAACAGGTACTCGGGTACTCTGATGGGCTGGGACAGGTACTCGGGTACTCAGATGAACTGTGACAGGTACTCGGGTACTCAGATGGGATGGGACAGGTACTCGGGTACTCTGATGGGCTGGGACAGGTACTCGGGTACTCTGATGGGCTGGGACAGGTACTCGGGTACTCTGATGGGCTGGGACAGATACTCGGGTACTCTGATGGGCTGTGACAGGTACTCAAATACTCTGATGGACTGTGACAGGTACTCTGATGGACTGTGATTGACAGGTACTATGAGGGGTGGTGACAGGTCCTCTTTATTGGGGGGAATCAGTGTGATTGGTGTACACTGTAGGCGGTAACGAGATGTTACCGCAATCTCCTCCTCACACACGATCGGTGTGTGAGAAGGAGAACTACCCGGTAACATCACGTTACCACGGTTTGTTTACATTTTAGTGATCAGCTGTGAAAGGATCACAGCCGATCACGTAGGTAAACAGCCGGCCAATGGCTGTTTACCAGCGTCGGTGACGAGCAGTGTTCCCGGGGAACACGCCGCCACCGATGTGCACGCGCAGCGCGCCCACGATCGCGCTCATGCGCCGTGCACAGTCGGGGTGTGACCATCTGTGATCGACCGTGACTTCATCACAGCCGATCACGTGGTAAACAGCCATAACCAATGGCTGTTCACCCCCTTCGGTGGCGAGCGGTGTCTCTGTGACACGCCGCCACCGAAGAAACAGGGATGCGCGCGCACGATCGCGCGCATTCCCTGTTTAAACGGGAGGCAGTCATATGACGGCCTCCCACCACAATAGGTGCGCCGCCTGGCCGTCATTTGACAGCCGGCGGTCAGCATCTAGTTAACGATCAGCACCGAGCCTTTGCCATTTGCTTTTCATGACAATGCAGCTTAGTTCTCTGCACCGCACACCTGCCCTAATTTGAAAAGGTAAAGTACACTGCTGGACATTTATCTTGTGCCTAATCAATCGGTTATTGTGTCGTCTGGATTCAATTGATCAATATTGGTCAAAAAAGCCTGGTACATACTACAGTCTGACAGAGCGACATACACACGAGCAGAATGACCTCTGAACCGCCAAATGTCTCCCAACATTCTGTCCGTATGTACAGGGCTTTAGTCACACATAGTATAGCATTGAGCCTTTGCCAGTTGCTTTTCATGACATTGCAGCTTAGATCTTTGCAGTGCACACCTGCCCTAAACAGAAAAGGTAAAATGCACTGCTGGACATTTATCTTGTGCTTAATCAATGGGTTAAAGTGTCGGCTAGATTCAAGTAATCAATATTGTTTGATAAGTTATACATAGTGTAATGATCAGCCTTGAGCCTTTGTTGTCAGACTTCCACTTACCAGACCAGTGAGTCCGCTTGGGCAGAGGGTGGTCTCCCGTACGTGCCTGACTTACAACCCCTGGTAGAGTAGACAGGTGGCTGGAAGTGCGGAGTGGTATGAGAGCCTATGATGAGGGCCCGGGAGCTGGAAGCAGGAGAAACCCCGAAGCAGCAGGTGAGTAGGCTGGAACACAGGCAATTGGGGTGCGGAGCAGGGGCTGAGCAGGCGGGTCTGGGTACAGGCAGGATTCGGCAACAGGCGGGCAGCAACGGTACAATAGGAACAGGCAGGAGCGAGGTCAGAACAGGCCGAGGTCAGCTGCAGGTGGAGATCAGGGGTGTCCAAGAGAAAGTTGGGTCGTCAGGAGATCGGAGATACAGGAATGCAGATACAGCCAACGGAGCAGGGACCGGGGGAGCTGATGATCAGGCAGCACTTGAGCGGAGTATGCGGCAGACCTAAATAGGCCGATTGGCGCCAAACACTGTGCACGTGCGCGTGTCAACGCGCACAGGTGCGCGCAGACGCGCACGCGTGCGTGCCCGAGCGCCAGCACGCACACCAGTGCCACCAGGAGTGCACACAACAGCGCGCATCGGCGCACACAGGCGCACACCGGCGCGCACCAGCACCCGCAGGGGCGCGCACCACAGCGTGCACAGGAACACGTGCACCAACACGCACCATTGCACATCGCCGCACACCAGTGCGGCCAGCACCACGACCAACCAGGTAATTTCTCTGACAGTAATGATCAGCCCAGAGCCTTTGCCATTTGCTTTTCATGACAATGCAGTTAGGTTCCCTAAAGTGCACACCTGTCCTAATCAGAAAAGGTAAAGTACACTGCTGGACAATTAACATCTGCCTAATCAATAGGTTAATGTGTCATCTAGATTTAATTAATAAATATTGTTTGATAAGTTATACATCATGTAACGATCGGGCTTGAGCCTTTTCCATTTGTTTTTCATGACAATACAGCTAGGTTCACTGCAGTGCACACCTGCCCTAATCAGAAAAGGCAAAGTACACTGCTTGACATTTATCTTTTGACTAATCAATGGGTTAATGTGCCATCTAGCTTCAATAATAAATATTGTTTGATAAATCATACATCATGTAACGATCAGCCTTGTGCCTTTGCCATTTGCTTTTCAAAACAATGCAGCTTATTTCTCTGCAGTGCACACCTGCCCTAATCAGAAAAGGTAAAATACACTGCTGAACATTTATCTTGAGCTTAATCAATGGGATAAATAATCGGCTAGATTCAAGTAATCAATATTGTTTGATTTGCCATACATAGTATAACGATCAACTCATAACCCTTGTCATTTGCTTTTCATAACAATACAGCTAGGTTCTCTGCAGTGCACACCTGCCCTAATCAGAAAAGGTAAAGTACACTGCTGGACATTTATCATGTGCCTAATCAATGGGCTAATGTGCCACCTAGATTTAATTAATAAATATTACTTGATAAGTCATTCGTAGTGTAACGATCAACCCATAGCCTTTGGCATTTGCTTTTCATGGCAATGCAGTTAGATTCTCTAGCGTGCACAGCTGCCCTAATCAGAAAAGTTAAAGTACACTGCTGGACAATTAACATCTGCCTAATCAATGGGTTAATGTGTCATCTAGATTTAATTAATAAATATTGTTTGATAAATCATACTTCATGTAACGATCAGCCTTGTGCCTTTGCCATTTGCTTTTCAAAACAATGCAGCTTAATTCTCTGCAGCGCACACCTGCCCTAATCAGAAAAGGTAAAATACACTGCTGAACATTTATCTTGAGCTTAATCAATGGGATAAAAAATCGGCTAGATTCAAGTAATCAATATTGTTTGATATGCCATACATAGTATAACGATCAGCTCCAAACTCTTGTCATTTGCTTTTCATGACAATACAGCTAGGTTCTCTGCAGTGCACACCTGCCCTAATCAGAAAAGATAAAGTACACTGCTGGACATTTATCATGTGCCTAATCAATGGGCTAATGTGCCATCTAGATTTAATTAATAAATATTGCTTGATAAGTCATTCGTAGTGTAACGATCAGCCCATAGCCTTTGGCATTTGCTTTTCATGACAATGCAGTTAGATTCTCTAGCGTGCACAGCTGCCGTAATCAGAAAAGTTAAAGTACACTGCTGGACAATTAACATCTGCCTAATCAATGGGTTAATGTGTCATCTAGATTTAATTAATAAATATTGTTTGATAAGTTATACATCATGTAACGATCAGGCTTGAGCCTTTGCCATTTGCTTTTCATGACAATACAGCTAGGTTCTCTGCAGTGCACACCTGCCCTAATCAGTAGAGATAAAGTACACTGCTGGACATGTATCTTGTGTCTAATCAATGGGTTAATGTGTCATTTATATTCAATTAATTTATATTGTTTGATAAATCATACATCATGTAATGATTAGCATTCTGACTTTGCAATTTGCTTTTCAAAACAATGCAGCTTAATTCTCTGCAGCACACGCCTGCCCTAATCAGAAAAGGTAAAATACACTGCTGAACACTTATCTTGAGCTTAATCAATGGGATAAATAATCGGCTAGATTCAAGTAATCAATATTGTTTGATATGCCATACATAGTATAACGATTAGCTCCAAACCCTTGTCATTTGCTTTTCATGACAATACAGCTAGGTTCTCTGCAGTGCACACCTGCCCTAATCAGAAAAGGTAAAGTACACTGCTGGGCATTTATCATGTGCCTAATCAATGGGCTAATGTGCCATCTAGATTTATTTAATAAATATTAATTGATAAGTCATACGTAGTGTAATGATCAGCCCAGAGCCTTTGCCATTTGCTTTTCATGACAATGCAGTTAGATTCCCTACAGTGCACACCTGCCCTAATCAGAAAAGTTAAAGTACACTGCTGGACAATTAACATCTGCCTAATCAATGGGTTATTGTGTCATCTAGATTTAATTAATAAATATTGTTTGATAAGTTATACATCATGTAAAGATCAGGCTTGAGCCTTTGCCATTTACTTTTCATGACAATACAGCTAGGTTCTCTGCAGTGCACAACTGCCCTAATCAGAAAATATAAAGTACACTGCTGGACATGTATCTTGTGTTTAATCAATGGGTTAATGTGTCATCTAGATTCAATTAATAAATATTGCTTGATAAATAATACATCATGTAACGATCAGCATTGTGCCTTTGCCATTTGCTTTTCAAAACAATGCAGCTTAATTCTCTGCAGCGCACACCTGCCCTAATCAGAAAAGGTAAAATACACTGCTGAACATTTATCTTGAGCTTAATCAATGGGATAAAAAATCGGCTAGATTCAAGTAATCAATATTGTTTGATATGCCATACATAGTATAACGATCAGCCCCAAACTCTTGTCATTTGCTTTTCATGACAATACAGCTAGGTTCTCTGCAGTGCACACCTGCCCTAATCAGAAAAGATAAAGTACACTGCTGGACATTTATCATGTGCCTAATCAATGGGCTAATGTGCCATCTAGATTTAATTAATAAATATTGCTTTATAAGTCATTCGTAGTGTAACGATCAGCCCATAGCCTTTGGCATTTGCTTTTCATGACAATGCAGTTAGATTCTCTAGCGTGCACAGCTGCCGTAATCAGAAAAGTTAAAGTACACTGCTGGACAATTAACATCTGCCTAATCAATGGGTTAATGTGTCATCTAGATTTAATTAATAAATATTGTTTGATAAGTTATACATCATGTAACGATCAGGCTTGAGCCTTTGCCATTTGCTTTTCATGACAATACAGCTAGGTTCTCTGCAGTGCACACCTGCCCTAATCAGAAAAGATAAAGTATGCTGCTGGACAAGTATCTTGTGTCTAATCAATGGGTTAATGTGTCATCTAGATTCAATTAATAAATATTGCTTGATAAATCATACATCATGTAACGATCAGCATTGTGCCTTTGCCATTTGCTTTTCAAAACAATGCAGCTTAATTCTCTGCAGCGCACACCTGCCCTAATCAGAAAAGGTAAAATACACTGCTGAACATTTATCTTGAGCTTAATCAATCGGATAAATAATCGGCTAGAATCAAGTAATCAATATTGTTTGATATGCCATACATAGTATAACGATCAGCTCCAAACCCTTGTCATTTGCTTTTCATGATAATACAGCTAGGTTCTCTGCAGTGCACACCTGCCCTATTCAGAAAAGATAAAGTACACTGCTTGACATTTATCTTTTGACTAATCAATGGGTTAATGTGCCATCTAGCTTGAATAATAAATATTGTTTGATAAATCATACATCATGTAAAAATCAGCCTTGTGCCTTTGCCATTTGCTTTTCAAAACAATGCAGCTTAGTTCTCTACAGTGCACACCTGCCCTAATCAGAAAAGTTAAAATACACTGCTGAACATTTATCTTGAGCTTAATCAATCGGATAAATAATCGGATAGATTCAAGTAATCAATATTGTTTGATATGCCATACATAGTATAACGATCAGCTCCAAACCCTTGTCATTTGCTTTTCATGATAATACAGCTAGGTTCTCTGCAGTGCACACCTGCCCTAATCAGAAAAGGTAAAGTACACTGCTGGACATTTATCATGTGCCTAATCAATGGGCTAATGTGCCATCTAGATTTAATTAATAAATATTGCTTGATAAGTCATTCGTAGTGTAACGATCAGCCCATAGCCTTTGCCATTTGCTTTTCATGACAATGCAGTTAGATTCCCTAGCGTGCACGCCTGCCCTAATCAGAAAAGTTAAAGTACACTGCTGGACAATTAACATCTGCCTAATCAATGGGTTAATGTGTCATCTAGATTTAATTAATAAATATTGTTTGATAAGTTATACATCATGTAACGATCAGGCTTGAGCCTTTGCCATTTGCTTTTCATGACAATACAGCTAGGTTCTCTGCAGTGCACACCTGCCCTAATCAGTAGAGATAAAGTACACTGCTGGACATGTATCTTGTGTCTAATCAATGGGTTAATGTGTCATTTATATTCAATTAATTTATATTGTTTGATAAATCATACATCATGTAATGATTAGCATTCTGACTTTGCAATTTGCTTTTCAAAACAATGCAGCTTAATTCTCTGCAGCGCACACCTGCCCTAATCAGAAAAGGTAAAATACACTGCTGATGCTGAACACTTATCTTGAGCTTAATCAATGGGATAAATAATCGGCTAGATTCAAGTAATCAATATTGTTTGATATGCCATACATAGTATAACGATTAGCTCCAAACCCTTGTCATTTGCTTTTCATGACAATACAGCTAGGTTCTCTGCAGTGCACACCTGCCCTAATCAGAAAAGGTAAAGTACACTGCTGGGCATTTATCATGTGCCTAATCAATGGGCTAATGTGCCATCTAGATTTATTTAATAAATATTAATTGATAAGTCATACGTAGTGTAATGATCAGCCCAGAGCCTTTGCCATTTGCTTTTCATGACAATGCAGTTAGATTCCCTACAGTGCACACCTGCCCTAATCAGAAAAGTTAAAGTACACTGCTGGACAATTAACATCTGCCTAATCAATGGGTTATTGTGTCATCTAGATTTAATTAATAAATATTGTTTGATAAGTTATACATCATGTAAAGATCAGGCTTGAGCCTTTGCCATTTACTTTTCATGACAATACAGCTAGGTTCTCTGCAGTGCACAACTGCCCTAATCAGAAAATATAAAGTACACTGCTGGACATGTATCTTGTGTTTAATCAATGGGTTAATGTGTCATCTAGATTCAATTAATAAATATTGCTTGATAAATAATACATCATGTAACGATCAGCATTGTGCCTTTGCCATTTGCTTTTCAAAACAATGCAGCTTAATTCTCTGCAGCGCACACCTGCCCTAATCAGAAAAGGTAAAATACACTGCTGAACATTTATCTTGAGCTTAATCAATGGGATAAAAAATCGGCTAGATTCAAGTAATCAATATTGTTTGATATGCCATACATAGTATAACGATCAGCCCCAAACTCTTGTCATTTGCTTTTCATGACAATACAGCTAGGTTCTCTGCAGTGCACACCTGCCCTAATCAGAAAAGATAAAGTACACTGCTGGACATTTATCATGTGCCTAATCAATGGGCTAATGTGCCATCTAGATTTAATTAATAAATATTGCTTTATAAGTCATTCGTAGTGTAACGATCAGCCCATAGCCTTTGGCATTTGCTTTTCATGACAATGCAGTTAGATTCTCTAGCGTGCACAGCTGCCGTAATCAGAAAAGTTAAAGTACACTGCTGGACAATTAACATCTGCCTAATCAATGGGTTAATGTGTCATCTAGATTTAATTAATAAATATTGTTTGATAAGTTATACATCATGTAACGATCAGGCTTGAGCCTTTGCCATTTGCTTTTCATGACAATACAGCTAGGTTCTCTGCAGTGCACACCTGCCCTAATCAGAAAAGATAAAGTATACTGCTGGACATGTATCTTGTGTCTAATCAATGGGTTAATGTGTCATCTAGATTCAATTAATAAATATTGCTTGATAAATCATACATCATGTAACGATCAGCATTGTGCCTTTGCCATTTGCTTTTCAAAACAATGCAGCTTAATTCTCTGCAGCGCACACCTGCCCTAATCAGAAAAGGTAAAATACACTGCTGAACATTTATCTTGAGCTTAATCAATCGGATAAATAATCGGCTAGATTCAAGTAATCAATATTGTTTGATATGCCATACATAGTATAACGATCAGCTCCAAACCCTTGTCATTTGCTTTTCATGATAATACAGCTAGGTTCTCTGCAGTGCACACCTGCCCTATTCAGAAAAGATAAAGTACACTGCTTGACATTTATCTTTTGACTAATCAATGGGTTAATGTGCCATCTAGCTTGAATAATAAATATTGTTTGATAAATCATACATCATGTAAAAATCAGCCTTGTGCCTTTGCCATTTGCTTTTCAAAACAATGCAGCTTAGTTCTCTACAGTGCACACCTGCCCTAATCAGAAAAGGTAAAGTACACTGCTGGACATTTATCATGTGCCTAATCAATGGGCTAATGTGCCATCTAGATTTAATTAATAAATATTGCTTGATAAGTCATTCGTAGTGTAACGATCAGCCCATAGCCTTTGCCATTTGCTTTTCATGACAATGCAGTTAGATTCCCTAGCGTGCACGCCTGCCCTAATCAGAAAAGTTAAAGTACACTGCTGGACAATTAACATCTGCCTAATCAATGGGTTAATGTGTCATCTAGATTTAATTAATAAATATTGTTTGATAAGTTATACATCATGTAACGATCAGGCTTGAGCCTTTGCCATTTGCTTTTCATGACAATACAGCTAGGTTCTCTGCAGTGCACACCTGCCCTAATCAGAAAAGATAAAGTACACTGCTTGACATTTATCTATTGTCTAATCAATGGGTTAATGTGCCATCTAGCTTCAATAATAAATCTTGTTTGATTAATCATACATCATGTAATGATCAGCCTTCTGACTTTGCCATTTGCTTTTCAGAACAATGCAGCTTAATTCTCTGCAGTGCACACCTGCCCTAATCAGAAAAGGTAAAATACACTGCTGAACATTTATCTTGAGCTTAATCAATGGGATAAATAATCGGCTAGATTCAAGTAATCAATATTGTTTAATAAGCCATACATGTCTCCTCGTACTGCTAGACCTAAGTGCAGCGTTTGATACAGTAGATCACAATACTCTACTCGTCCGCCTCACAGAAGTAGCCGGAGTCCAAGACATAGATCTCCAATGGTTCGCGTGCTTCCTAGGAAATCGGTCACAGACAGTGAAACTAGGAAAATTCCTCTCCGAAACTTGGGCAGTCACCTGCGGAGTCCCTCAAGGCTCTCCGTTGTCACCCGTTCTCTTCAACATTTACATTCGCCCACTTCTCCAAATCATCAGATGCTCAGATCTCGGCTTCCACTCTTACGCTGACGACACGCAACTTTATTTCCGGATCAATGGAAAAAAAGATCACCAACAACAACTTGAAAACTGCCTCAAATCAATAGAGGACTGGATGACCACCAACTCCCTCCAGCTGAACCAATCAAAGACAGAGCTTCTTATCTTACACCCAAATCATAAGCCCGCAACCAAAACCTCCTGGTCTCCACCAACCATCTTTGGGCAGACTATCTCCCCAAAGACCAAAGCGAAGAGTCTCGGGGTTATTTTAGACGCACAAATGTCAATGGATGCGCAAATAGGATCTGTAGTCAGTGGATCTCACCATCTGCTGCGCATGCTTCGCAGACTCCTCCCTTTTATCCCAAAGAATGACAAAGCAGTGGTAGTTGGAACAATCATTAATTCACGACTGGACTACGCAAACTCGCTTTACATAGGATTACCACAATATCAACTTGCGCGATAACAACTGATCCAAAACACGGCGGCAAGGCTGATAACAGGAAAAAAACCCTGGGAATCCATTTCTCCTTCACTGAGGAGCTTACATTGGCTAACCGTAAAAAATCGGATCACGTTCAAGACCCTTTGCCTCACCCACAAATGCGTGCATAGAGAAGCTCCGCAATACCTAATGGAGAAAATAAATCATTACACACCAATCCGCAGTCTTCCATCAGCCAACAAAAACCTCCTCCTCGTGCCCAAAGCCCGGTATAAATCCAAGGGTGATCGGAGATTCGCTGTCCAAGGGCCTCTGCTATGGAATGCTCTACCAATCAACATCCGCCTGGAAGAAAATCACCTGGCGTTTAGGAAAAAACTCAAGACCTTCCTCTTTTAGCAGATGATCAAAGCTCGCCACAGCGCCTAGAGGCGATTCAGTTCGCATTGTGCGCTATATAAGTATTTCATTCATTCATTCACATAGTATAACAATCAGCCCCAAACCCTTGCCATTTGCTTTTCATGACAATACAGCTTAGTTCTCTGCAGCGCACATCTGCCCTAATCAGAAAAGGCAAAGTACACTGCTTGACATTTATCTTTTTACTAATCATTGGGTTAATGTGCCTTCTAGCTACAATAATAAATATTGCTTGATAAATCATATATCATGTAACAATCAGCCTTGTGCCTTTGCCATTTGCTTTTCATAACAATGCAGCTTAGTTCTCTGCAGTGCACACCGGCCCTAATCAGAAAAGGTAAAATACACTGCTGGACATTTATCTTATGCTTAATAAATGGGTTAAAGTGATGGCTAGATTCAAGTAATCAATATTGGTTGACAAGTCATACATAGTGTAACGATCAGCCTTGAGCCTTTGACATTTGCTTTTCATGATCATGACAATGCAGCTAGGTTCTCTACAGTGCACAGCTGCCCTAATCAGAAAAGAAAAAGTACACTGCTGGACATTTATCTTCTGCCAAAACAATGGGTTGATGTGTCATCTAGATTCAATTAATAAATATTGCTTGATAAGTCATACATCATGTAACGATCAGCCTTGAGCCTTTCCCATTTGCTTTTCATGATAATGCAGCTCAGTTCTCTGCAGTGCACACCTGCCCTAATCTGAAAAGGCAAAATACAATGCTGAACATTTATCTTGTGCTTGATCAATGGGTTAAAGTATCGGCTAGATTCAGGTAATCAATATTGTTTGATAAGTTATACATAGTTTAACAATGACCCCTGAGCCTTTGCCATTTGTTTTTCATGACAATGAAGCTAGGTTCTCTGCAGTGCACACCTGCCCTAATCAGAAAAGATAAAATACATAGCTGGATGTTTATCTTGTGCCTAATCAATGGGTTAAAGTGTCGCTAGATTCAAGTAATCAATATTGTTTGATAAGTTATACATAGTGTAATGATCAGCCTTGAACCTTTGCTTTTCATGACAATGCAGCTTAGTTCTGTACAGTTCACATGTGCCCTAATTAGAAAAGGTAAAATACACTGCTTTACATTTATCTTCTGCTTAAAAAATGGGTTAAGGTGTCGGCTAGATTCAAGTAATCAATATTGTTTGATAAATCATACATAGTGTAATGATCAGCCCAGAGCTTTGGCCATTTGTTTTTCATGACAATGCAGCTTAGTTCTCTGCAGTGCACACCTGCCCTAATCAGAAAAGGTAAAGTACAATGCTGGACATTTATCTTTTGCTTAATCAATGAGTTAAAGTGTAGGCTAGATTAAAGTACTTGTTATTGTTTGATAAGTCATACACAGTATAACGATCAGCCCCAAGCCTTTTCCATTTGCTTTTCATGACAATACAGCTAGATTCTCTGCAGTGCACACCTGCCCTAATCAAAAAAGGAAAAGTACACTGCTGGACATTTATCTTGTGCTTAATCAATGGGTTTATGTGTCATCTAGATTCAATTAAGAAATATTGCTTGATAAGTCATACATCATGTAACAATCAGCCTTATACCTTTGCCATTTGCTTTTTATGACAATGCAGCTAGGTTCTCTGCAGTGTACACCTGCCCTAATCAGAAAAGGCAAAGAACACCACTGGACATTTATCTTGTGCCTAATCAATGGGTTAAGGTGTCATCTATATTCAATTGATAATTATTGCTTGATAAGTCATACACCATGTAACGATCATCCTTGAGCCTTTCCCATTTGCTTTTCATGACAATGCAGCTAGGTTCTCTGCAGTGCACACCTGCCCTAATCAGAAAAGAAAAATTACACTGCTGGACATTTATCTTGTGCCTAATCAATGGGTTAATGTGCCACCTAGATTCAATTAATAAATGTTGCTTGATAAGTCATATATCATGTGATGATCAGCCTTGAGCCTTTCCCATTTGCTTTTCATGTCAATGCAGCTCAGTTCTCTGCAGCGCACACCTGCCCTAATCAGAAAAGGTAAAATACACTGCTGGTCATTTATCTTGCGCTTAATCAAGTGGTTAAAGTATCGGCTAGATTCAAGTAAGAAATATTGTTTGATAAGTCATACATCGTGTAACAATGACCCCTGAGCCTTTGCCATTTGTTTTTCATGGCAATGAAGCTAGGTTCTCTGCAGTGCACACCTGCTCTAATCAGGGCCGGATTAAGAGCATCATGGGCCTGCTGCTGAGGATTTTGGAGGGCCGCTTTTATGGTTAATAAATAAAATTAAAACGCAAACAAATTTTTATAAAAACAAATGAGGTATTTTTAACAAACTGCTGATTCACACTGTGTGCAAGAGAACCCGTGTGAATGAGCAAAATTTTTCTGTATATTTCTCTTTACATTTTTTTTTTTTTTTTTTTTTATTTGTTGCAATTTTTTATTGTTTACATTCTTATTTTTTGTTTTTTTTATGTTTGTTTTTTTGTTTTTTTACAATTTTACTTTTTAATTATTATTTATTTTTTTCCAGTGGAGGGCAGTGGATGGTGTAAGTAGTGCTGTGGATGGTGTCAGCAGTTTTTTTTTTTTTTTTCTTTTTTTTATAATTAATTGTTTACAATTTATTTTATTTTTTCAAAATGCATTTGGGGCTGGGTTTTTGGCAGTAGACAGCATCAGTAGGGCAATGGCCTTGCCCAAATGGTCAGTCCAACCCTGCTGGGCCTATATTAAAGGTAGGGTCTTGGAGCTGCAGCTCCAATAGCTTCTACATTAATCTTGCCCTGGCTCTAATCAGAAAAGATAAAGAACACAGCCGGACGTTTATCTTGTGCCCAATCAATGGGTTAATGTGTCATCTAGATTTAATTAATAAATATTGCTTGATAAGTCATACATTATGTAACGATCAGCCTTGAGCCTTTGCCATTTGTTTTTCATGACAATCCAGCTTAGTTCTCTGCAGCACACACCTTCCCTAATCAGAATAGGTAAGGTATACTGCTGGACATTTATCTATGCCTAATTAATGGGTTATTATGTCAGATGGATTCAATTGATAGATATTGTTCAATAAGTTATACATCGTTTAACGATCAGCCTTGAGCCTTTACCATTTGCTTTTAATGACAATGTAGCTCAGTTCTCTGCGGCGCACAACTGCCCTAATCAGAAAAGGTCAAATACATTGCTGAACTTTTATCATGTGCTTAACCACTTTCAGATCGGACCAATTTGCCGGTCAAAGACCAGACCACTTTTTGCGATTCGGCACTGCGTCGCTTTAACTGACAATTGCGCGGTCGTGCGACGTGGCTCCCAAACAAAATTGACGTCCTTTTTTTCCCACGAATAGAGCTTTCTTTTGGTGGTATTTGATCACCTCCTGCGGTTTTTATTTTTTGCGCTATGAACAAAAATAGAGCGACAATTTTGAAAAAAACGCATTATTTTTTACTTTTTGTTATAATAAATATCCCCCAAAAATATATAAAAAAACATTTTTTTCCCTCAGTTTAGGCCGATACGTATTCTTCTACATATTTTTGGTAAAAAAAATCGCAATAAGCGATTATTGATTGGTTTGCGCAAAAGTTATAGCGTTCACAAAATAGGGATAGTTTTATAGCATTTTTATTAATAATTTTTTATTATTTTTTTTTTACAAGTAATGGCGGCGATCAGCGATTTTTATTGTGACTGCGACATTGTGGGGGACCCATCGGACATTTTTGACACATTTTTGGGACCATTGTCATTTATACAGCAATCCCTGCTATACAAATGCAGTGATTCCTGTGTAAATGACACTGGCAGTGAAGGGGTTAACCAGTGGGTGGCAGTGTAGGGGTTAAGTGTTCCTAGGGGCGTGTTACTAACTGTGGGGGGGTTGGGCTTTCATTTAGTGAACACCGATCTGTGCTCCAATCACATGGAGCAGAGATCAACGTCACTAGTTGCTAGGCAGAATGAAGAAATGCTGTTTACAACGGCATTTCTTCATTCGGCCGCTCCGTGAGACGATCGCGGGGATGCCCGTGGCGATCGAGTCCGCGGGTCCCGCGACCGGACTCACGGGGGTCCCGACCAGCGCGGGAGCGCGCCGCCGCCGGCGCGCTCCCGATGGCAGGGTGGCAAATTTAAAGGGACGTACATGTACGCCCATTTGCCTGCCCGTGCCATTCTGTCGACGTACATCGGCGTGCGCTGGTCGGCAAGTGGTTAATCAATGGGTTAAAGGGTCGGCTAGATTCAAGTAATCAATATTGTTTGATAAGTCATACATAGTGTAACGATCAGCCCCGAGGCTTTGCCATTTGCTTTTCATGACAATGCAGCTAGGTTCTCTGCAGTGCACACCTGCCCTAATCAGAAAAGTTAAAGTACACTGCTGGACATTTATCTTGTGCCTAATCAATGGGTTAATGTGTCATCTATATTCAATTAATAAATATTGCTTGATAAGTCATACAGGGGGCTGCACATACAGGGTTTCTTCCAAAGAAGTGGGGTTCTTTAAATAAGTGGCACTTCTGCTCGTGCAAGATCCATCTGAACATTTTCTTCTCTCTTCACAGGTAAATCTGCGTTTTTACCCCCCCATCTACTTCCAACTGAACACTGACTCTACTGCTCACATTCTTATTTGGTAAATCTGCTTGTCCCTGCTGTTTCAGTCTCAATCTGTAGCCATGCTCACATTATTTCAATGTTTATTTAGCTATTAAGTCTTCCCTAAATTATGGCTTGTCTTATCTTTACAATTCTGGCCTTTTGCTCCTCTTTCAATTTGAATGTGATGTGAAAAGATTTGCTCTGCTAGCTGTGTGCCCAATATTACCTCCTGATTGATTAACCACTTAAGGACCAGGCCTCTTTTTCAGATTAGGTGTTTACATGTTTAAAACTGTTTTTTTTTTGCTAGAAAATTACTTAGAACCCCCAAACATTTTATATTGTTTTTTTTTTTTTCTAACACCCTAGAGAATAAAATGGCGGTCATTGAAATACTTTTTTTCACACCGTATTTGCGCAGCGGTCTTACAAGCGCACTTTTTTTTGAAAAAAAAATCACTTTTTTGAATAAAAAAATAAGATAACAGTAAAATTAGCCCAATTTTTTTTTATATTGTGAAAGATAATGGTACGCCGAGTAAATTGATACCCAACATGTCACGCTTCAAAATTGCGCCCGCTCGTGAAACTTTTAGCTTCAAAAATCTCCATAAGCGACATTTAAAAAATTCTACAGGTTGCATTTTTTGCGTTACAGAGGAGGTCTAGGGCTAGAATTGTTGCTCTCGCTCTACCGATCGCGGCGATACCTCACATGTGTGGTTTGACCACCGTTTTCATATGCGGGCGCTACTCACGTATGCGCTCGCTTCTGTGCGCAAGCTCGTCGTGACGGGGTGTTTTTAAAAAACTTTTTTTTTCTTATTTATTTTATTTGATTTTATTTATTTTTACACTGTTTTTAAAAAAAAAAAAATTGGATCACTTTTATTCCTATTACAAGGAATGTAAACATGTATGTATGAATGTAATAGAAAAAAGCATGACAGGTCCTCTTAAATATGAGATCTGGGGGGTCAAAAAGTCCTCAGATCTCATATTTGGACTAAAATGCAAAAAAAAAAAGAAAAAAAAGAAAAGATGACATTTAAAAAAAATATACCTTTAAGAGGTATGAGCGGAAGTGACGTTTTAAGGTCGCTTCCGCCCTCCTATGGTATAGAGACGAGTGGGGGCCATCTTAGCCTCACGCGTCTCCATACCCAGCTAGGAAAAGAACCCGATCGCCTCCGCCGCTACCGACGGCTCCGGTAAGCGGCAGAAGGTGCGGGAGGGTGGCGGTAGGAGCGGTGATCTCGCGGCGAATCCGCTGCAGAGACCACTGTTATCGTACAGACGACTGGCGCCTGAAGAGATGGATATCTCGGTTGTGGCAGAAGCTGCTGCCGTTACCGAGATATCCCTCTTCAAAAATAGGACGTACATCGGCTTTAAGTTAATTGCCATATTCAACCCACACCCAACACAGTATAAAAACAAGGCCTTCTTTAAGGGGGAACACATACAGGGGGCTGCACATACAGGGGTTCTTCCAAAGAAGTGGGGTTCTTTAAATAAGTGGCACTTCTGCTCTTGCACTTCAGCGATTTGCACAAAGCAAACTGCAGGTGACCTCATTTCCAAATGATCTCACCTTCCTCTCTGAAATATGCACTCTTTACCTCTCCTCATTAAAAACAACCTTCTTGATCCCCTTCAATCTGGATTTCGCCCTCAGCACTCAACAGAAACTGCTCTTTTAAAAATCACAAATGACCTACTAACTGCAAAAACCAACGGACACCATTCTGTACTCCCAGAGGCGGCTCTAGGCTTTTTGAGGCCTTAGGCAAAACCTAGACATGAGGCCCCACTCCTGCCCATAATGGGAAAAATAATTCAAGCGATAAAAAAAAACGAACTGTACAAATTCCATATATTAAGAGCTTTAAAGTGCTGGTGTCAGTGCTCTTGGTGCTGGTGTCAGTACTCTCGGTGCTGGTGTCAGTGCTCTCTATCTCGGTGCTGGTGTCAGTGCTCTCTATCTCGGTGCTGGTGTCTGTGCTCTCTATCTCACAGGCAATGTTAAACCATTGCCGGTCTGAGCTTAATGCCGCAGCGGCATTGTTGTCAGCAGAGGCGGCTCTTCAATTAGCCTGTCGGGAGGCCCCTGTGAGTGCGAGGCCTTAGGCGACCGCCTTATTTGCCTAATTAGAGAGCCGCCTCTGTGTACTCCTACTTCTGGACCTTTCAGCTGCCTTTGACATGGTTGACCACCCTCTCATTCTCAAAATCTCCGAAGATGAACGGCGCCTGCGCCGTGAGTGGAGGTGGTAGCCCCACCATCCAAGTAGACATAGGGCTGCCGATATTAGAGGGCCCCTCGCGGGCTCGCTTTGCTCGCCACGCTTCGGGCTCGGCCTCGCTGCGCTCGGCTCTTTTATATTCTAACTCTATGTCCACTTGGATGGTGGGGCTAGAACCTGAACTCACGGCGCAGGCGCTGTTCATTGGCTATTTTCGGAATCTGTGTGTGCTGTTAACTGCACATGCGCAGTACACAGCGGACTCTATCCGATGGGGGACACAGTATGATAGGACACAGCTGTAGACAAAAAGCATCAATGTCAATATATAGAAAAACGCGCAGCGCTACAATTGCAAAAACCAATACAAAAATGTGATATTCAACATAAACACATCAAGGTGATAAAGATTCAAACAAAAATGAAATGTGAATCCACCAAAAACAAATGACAAAGTATTAGTGTACTTATGTGGTGACTGCACCACAAACACAATTCAGAATATAAGGTGGCAATTAAAGTCCAAATATAGATTGCAGATAAAGTCCAAATATATATCCGATCCCCCAAACATATATAACAGTCCAACCACCGATGTGACCTTTAAAGGTGTCGGGTGGACCTCGCTGCATACATCGCTTTGTACATCTGTACATGTTTTATCATCTCCTTCCAAATGTGAGTGTTCGTTTTTATCTTTATATTAAAGCGGAAGTCCGCCGTTTTTTTTTTTTTTTTTTTAAAGCCAACAGCTACAAATACTGCAGCTGCTGACTTTTAAAATAATGACACTTACCCGCCCAGCGCGCCCGCGATGTCGGCACCCGAAGCCGATCTCTAGATCGTCTCTCGGGTGCTGCCGCCGCCATCTTGGGTATGGGAATCAGGAAGTGGAGCCTTGCGGCTTCATTTCCCGGTTCCCTACTGCGCATGCGCGAGTCGCGCTGCGCAATAAGGATGGTCCCCCGCTGTCTCTGGGATCCGTGTGTTTCCCAGCAGGCAGCGGGGGACCTTCGGGAAAGGGGCGTACCTTCTGCAGAATCTACGCCGGAAGTGGGTGCAGATACCTGTACTGTACAGGTACCTGCACCCCCCTCCCCCCTGAAAGGTGCCAATTGTGGCGCCGGAGAGGGGGAGGGTTCCAATAAGCGGAAGCTCCACTTTAGGGTGGACCTCCGCTTTAAATACTACTTTTTAAACAGTATTACGCTATGCTAGCCTTTTTTATCTGCATGACATAACTTACGTGGCACCAAGCTCCTATCCTCCAATGACGTTTTTGGCCTACATGCCACTTCCTATCGATGGTCTGATGCCGATCTATTGACGTGGACTCGGGACCTGCCAATTCCCATTGGGCCATCTAACCTAACCAGCTCTTTAGACTTGGGTGCTATAAGCATCGCCAAGTCACCGCGATCTGGTAAGCCTCTTCCTATCTATGGTGGTGGTGTTTCTGACTATTTTCCCACTTTAAAGCGGAGGCCCACCCTAAAGTGGACCTTCCGCTCATTGGAACCCTCCCCCCCTCCAGCACCACAATTGGCACCTTTCAGGGGGGAGGGGGGTAGATTCTGCAGAAACCACGCCCCTTTCTGCAGAATCGACGTCCCTTTCCCGAAGGTCCCCCGCTGCCTGCTGGGAAACACACGGATCCCAGAGACAGCGGGGACCATCCTTATTGCGCAGCATGACTCGCGCATGCACAGTAGGGAACCGGGAAATGAAGCCGAAAGGCTCCACTTCCTGATTCCCATACCCAAGATGGCGGCGGCAGCACCCGAGAGACGATCGAGAGATCGGCTTCGGGTGCCGACATCGCGGGCGCGCTGGGCAGGTAAGTGTCATTGTTTTAAAAGTCAGCAGCTGCAGTATTTGTAGCTGCTGGCTTTTAAAAAAAAAAAAAAAAACGGCGGACTCCCGCTTTAAGCCCTTGTACACACGGTCGGAGATTCCGTCGGAATGTTTCCGATCGGAGCGTTTTGTCGGATATTCCGACTGTGTGTGGTCTGCATCAGACTGTTTCCGTCGGAATATCCGTCGGACCAACTTTTCCAACTTGCCGGAAATATTTTCCTGACAAAATGCTCCGATCGGACATACTCCCATCATGTGTAGCCTACTCCGACGGACAAAGTGCCACACATACTCAGATCAAATTCCTAGACCAAAGCTATTGGCTACTAGCCTGAATGTAGTCCCACCGTAACGAAATAACGTCATCACGTTCTGAACGATCGGATTTTCCGACAACTTAGTCCGACCGTGCGTATGCAACATCACTTCCGGACCTCGTCCGGAATTAATCCGTCGGAATAACTCCAACGGATTTGGTCGTCGGAATCTCCGACCGTGTGCACAAGGGCTAAAGGTCACATCGGTGGTTGGACTGTTATATATGTTTGGTGGATCGGATATATATATTTTGACTTTATCTGCAATGTGAATTTGGACTTTAATTGCCACCTTATATTCTGAATTGTGTTTGTGGTGCAGTCACCACATTAGTACACTAATATTTTATCACCTTGATGTGTTTATGTTGAATATCACATTTTTTTGTATTGGTTTTTGCAATTTTAGTGCTGCGCGTTTTTCTGTATATTTATCCTTCTCACTGGCCTGTTATCTCTACTATGGTCAGTGCCTATCTGTTTGGAACATGAACTCTCTAGGATCCATCTGCCTCCAGCTGATCTGACCATGGGCGTCCGCAGAACTTTTTTCAGGGAGGGGCATCATTTTAAGGTTACCCATTCTCTCACCCTTTTTCGACAATGACATTATCACAGTCATAGACTGCAGACGTAGTACAGGTGATGGTCAGAGACTGTGGACATGGCCCAAGAGACTGTCAGAGACTGCAGACATGGCCCAAGAGACTGTCAGAGACTGCAGACATGGCCCAAGAGACTGTCAGAGACTGAAGACATGGCCCAAGAGACTGTCAGAGACTGCAGACATGGCCCAAGAGACTGCCAGAGACGGCAGACATGGCCCAAGAGACTGCCAGAGACTGAAGACATGGCCCAAGAGACTGTCAGAGACTGCAGACATGGCCCAAGAGACTGTCAGAGACTGCAGACATGGCCCAAGAGACTGCCAGAGACTGCAGACATGGCCCAAGAGACTGCCAGAGACTGCAGACATGGCCCAAGAGACTGTCAGAGACTGCAGACATGGCCCAAGAGACTGTCAGAGACTGCAGACATGGCCCAAGAGACTGTCAGAGACTGCAGACATGGCCCAAGAGACTGTCAGAGACTGCAGACATGGCACAAAAGACTGTCAGAGATGGCATACATGGCTTAAGAGACTGCATACATGTGGGGGGTGACAGAGAGAGACGGGGTGGCAGAGAGAGGGTGGGTGTCAGAGAGAGGGGGGATGACAGAAAGAGACAGAGGAGGGTGACAGAGAGAGGGTGGGTGAAAAAGACAGAGGGGTGAGAGAGAGAGAGAGAGAGAGGGGGGTGACAGAGAGGGGTGAGGAGGGTCATCGCTCCTGATCTGATCCCTGATTCAAGGGGGGGCACTTGCCCCCCCCCCCCTTGCCCCTACCTGCGGACATCCATGGATCTGACCATCAGTCTGCCGATTCTTCTGCTGTTTGTTCTGGTCATCTCTGTGAGGACTCACATTGGCTTCTGCCTCTCATGTTGTGGTTCCACCACACTCTTTGGCCTAAGTAAAAAAAAGAACACGAATTTTACCTCCTGACCCTTGACCTTCCTGCTAAGCCAAGAAAGAATGAATGAGAAAAAAAAAGCTATCTCATCGTAAACCATTTTTTTTTTTAAATCACTCCTCCTAGCAGAACTAGGCATGGAAGACACATCGGGGGTCACCTCTGTAATATGGACCTCTTAACGACCTCCAGGCACAAGATTTATGCAGAGTTTTCACAGCGTGTATCGGATTGTGTTAGTATAAACTGAGTTATATACAGGAATCTTCAGCTCTATCCCATAACTTATCCAGGGACAGGGGGGGAAATTCCAGACTATCCAAGATAATATTGTCTGCGACCAAGGACGTGCATCCCATCAATTACGACTTATCATAAATCCTTGGAAGCTCCCGAAATGTGAAAGCTGAAAACAAATCATTTCTCGGAAAGTTGAGCTCTGAGCACATTTTGCTGCTCACCCAATCTCCAGATTAGAAGGCGCTCCATTCTGCTCTCTTCTTCCCAAAAGTTGTTTTTTTTCAAACTTTTTTTTTTAATTTGCACTAAACAGTTAATTCTCCGGGACATGTTTTTGTGGTCTACAACCACCTTTCTTAACCTGTTGAACACAGAGGAACCCTTGTAATACATTTCTGGTCTCTGGGAACCCCTGATATTATATCTACAACCAGAGGCTAGGTCTACAAAAGATCTGGGGCTAGACCCATAGAAGCGTAGTAAAGAAAGTCATATGCTTGGGGTGGGCATACACATGTATATACAGTAATATATATGTGTGTATATCCCCAGAGAGCCCCCCTTACATCAGGGTCCCCAGAGAGTCTTTCCCTTGCATCAGGGTCCCCAGAGAGCCCCCCACTTACATTAGGGTCACCAGAGAGCCTCCCCCTTGCATCAGGGTCCCCAGAGAGCCTCCCCCTTGCATCAGGGTCCCCAGAGAGCCCCCCACTTACATTAGGGTCACCAGAGAGCCTCCCCCTTGCATCAGGGTCCCCAGAGAGTCTTTCCCTTGCATCAGGGTCCCCAGAGAGCCCCCCACTTACATTAGGGTCCCCAGAGAGCCTCCGCCTTGCATCAGGGTCCCCAGAGAGTCTTTCCCTTGCATCAGGGTCCCCAGAGAGCCCCCCACTTACATTAGGGTCACCAGAGAGCCTCCCCCTTGCATCAGGGTCCCCAGAGAGCCTCCCCCTTGCATCAGGGTCCCCAGAGAACCCCCCACTTACATCAAGGTCCCCAGAGAGCCTCCCCTCCCCTTGGGGGGCCCCTACAAGAACTCAGGGCTATGGGCTCCAGTTTCGGGGCTATAGCCGCAAAAGCCACCCCCTTGCGACGCCACTGTCTACAACCCATGATACATTAGTGTGAAGGTCAGTGGGAATGATGCTCCTTACACTTGTGGACATTGGGAGAATTAACTGTAATACATTTCTGGTCTCTGGGAACCCCTGACATTATATCTACAACCAGGGGCGTTGCTAGGTCTACGAAAGATCTGGGGCTAGACCCATAGAAGCGTAGAAAAGAAAGTCATATGCTTGCGGCGGGTATATATAGTATCATACATGTGTGTGTATGTGTGTGTGTGTATATCACCAGAGAGCCCCCCACTTACATCAGGGTCCCCAGAGAGTCTTCCCCTTGCATCAGGGTCCCCAGAGAGCCCCCCACTTACATTAGGGTCACCAGAGAGCCTCCCCCTTGCATCAGGGTCCCTGGAGAGCCTCCCCCTTGCATCAGGGTCCCAGAGAACCCCCCACTTACATCAAGGTCCCCAGAGAGCCTCCCCTTCCCTTGGGGGGCCCCTACAAGAACTCAGGGCTATGGGCTCCAGTTTCGGGGCTATAGTCGCAAAAGCCACCCCCTTGCGACGCCACTGTCTACAACCCATGATACATTAGTGTGAAGGTCAGTTGGAATGATGCTCCTTACACTTGTGGACATTGGGAGAATTAACTGTAATACAATTCTGGTCTCTGGGAACCCCTGGTATTATATCCACAACCAGGGGCGTTGCTAGGTCTACGAAAGATCTGGGGCTAGACCCATAGAAGCGTAGAAAAGAAAGTCATATGCTTGGGGCGGGTATATATAGTATCATACATGTGTGTGTATGTGTGTGTGTGTATATCACCAGAGAGCCCCCCACTTACATCAGGGTCCCCAGAGAGTCTTCCCCTTGCATCAGGGTCCCCAGAGAGCCCCCCACTTACATTAGGGTCACCAGAGAGCCTCCCCCTTGCATCAGGGTCCCTGGAGAGCCTCCCCCTTGCATCAGGGTCCCAGAGAACCCCCCACTTACATCAAGGTCCCCAGAGAGCCTCCCCTCCCCTTGGGGGGCCCCTACAAGAACTCAGGGCTATGGGCTCCAGTTTCGGGGCTATAGCCGCAAAAGCCACCCCCTTGCGACGCCACTGTCTACAACCCATGATACATTAGTGTGAAAGTCAGTGGGAATGATGCTCCTTACACTTGTGAACATTGTGAGAACTAACTGTAATACATTTCTGGTCTCTGGGAACCCCTGATATTATATCTACAACCAGAGGCTAGGTCTACAAAAGATCTGGGGCTAAACCCATAGAAGCGTAGTAAAGAAAGTCATATGCTTGGGATGGGCATACACATGTATATACAGTAATATATATGTGTGTATATCCCCAGAGAGCCCCCCTTACATCAGGGTCCCCAGAGAGTCTTTCCCTTGCATCAGGGTCCCCAGAGAGCCCTCCACTTACATTAGGGTCACCAGAGAGCCTCCCCCTTGCATCAGGGTCCCTGGAGAGCCTCCCCCTTGCATCAGGGTCCCAGAGAACCCCTCACTTACATCAAGGTCCCCAGAGAGCCTCCCCTCCCCTTGGGGGGCCCCTACAAGAACTCAGGGCTATGGGCCCCAGTTTCGGGGCTATAGCCGCAAAAGCCACCCCCTTGCGACGCCACTGTCTACAACCCATGATACATTAGTGTGAAGGTCAGTGGGAATGATGCTCCTTACACTTGTGGACATTGGGAGAATTAACTGTAATACATTTCTGGTCTCTGGGAACCCCTGGTATTATATCTACAACCAGGGGCGTTGCTAGGTCTACGAAAGATCTGGGGCTAGACCCATAGAAGCATAGTAAAGAAAGTCATATGCTTGGGGCTGGTATATACAGTATTATACATGTGTGTGTATGTGTGTGTGTGTGTGTATATCACCAGAGAGCCCCCCACTTACATCAGGGTCCCCAGAGAGTCTTCCCCTTGCATCAGGGTCCCCAGAGAGCCCCCCACTTACATTAGGTTCCCCAAAGAGCCTCCCCCTTGCATCAGGGTCCCCAGAGAACCCCCCACTTACATCAGGGTCCCCATAGAGCCTCCCCTCCCCTTGGGGACCCCTGCAGAGACTCAGGGCTATGGGCCCCAGTTTCGGGGCTATAGCCGCAAAAGCCACCCCCTTGTGACGCCACTGTCTACAACCCATGATACATTAGTGTGAAGGTCAGTGGGAATGATGCTCCTTACACTTGTGGACATTGGGAGAATTAACTGTAATACAATTCTGGTCTCTGGGAACCCCTGATATTATATCCACAACCAGGGGCGTTGCTAGGTCTACGAAAGATCTGGGGCTAGACCCATAGAAGCGTAGTAAAGAAAGTCATATGCTTGGGGCGGGTATATACAGTATTATACATGTGTGTGTATGTGTGTGTGTGTATATCCACAGAGAGCCCCCCACTTACATCAGGGTCCCCAGAGACTCTTCCCCTTGCATCAGGGTCCCCAGAGAGCCCCCCACTTACATTAGGGTCCCCAGAGAGCCTCCACCTTGCATCGGGGTCCCCAGAGAGCCTCCCCCTTGCATCAGGGTCCCCAGAGAAACCCCCACTTACATCAGGGTCCCCAGAGAGCCTCCCCTCCCCTTGGGAACCCCTACAGAGACTGAGGGCTATGGGCCCCAGATTCGGGGCTATAGCCACAAAAGCCACCCCCTAGCGAAGCCACTGTCTACAACTCATGATACATTAGTGTGAAGGTCAGTGGGAATGATGCTCCTTACACTTGTGGACATTGGGAGAATTAACTGTAATACATTTCTGGTCTCTGGGAACCCCTGATATTATATCTACAACCAGGGGCGTTGCTAGGTCTACGAAAGATCTGGGGCTAGACCCATAGAAGCGTAGTAAAGAAAGTCATATGCTTGGGGCGGGTATATACAGTATTATACGTGTGTGTGTGTACATCCACAGAGAGCCCCCCATTTACATCAGGGTCCCCAGAGACCCTTCCCCTTGCATCAGGGTCCCCAGAGAGCCCCCCACTTACATTAGGGTCCCCAGAGAGCCTCCGCCTTGCATCGGGGTCCCCAGAGAGCCTCCCCCTTGCATCAGGGTCCCCAGAGAAACCCCCACTTACATCAGGGTCCCCAGAGAGCCTCCCCTCCCCTTGGGAACCCCTACAGAGACTGAGGGCTATGGGCCCCATATTCGGGGCTATAGCCACAAAAGCCACCCCCTAGCGAAGCCACTGTCTACAACCCATGATACATTAGTGTGAAGGTCAGTGGGAATGATGCTCCTTACACTTGTGGACATTGGGAGAATTAACTGTAATACATTTCTGGTCTCTGGGAACCCCTGATATTATATCTACAACCAGGGGCGTTGCTAGGTCTACGAAAGATCTGGGGCTAGACCCATAGAAGCGTAGTAAAGAAAGTCATATGCTTGGGGCGGGTATATACAGTATTTTACATGTGTGTGTATGTGTGTATATCCCCAGAGAGCCCCCCACTTACATCAGGTTCCCCAGAGAGTCTTCCCCTTGCATCAGGGTCCACAGAGAGCCCCCCACTTACATTAGGGTCCCCAGAGAGCCTCCACCTTGCATCAGGGTCCCCAGAGAGCCTCCCCCTTGCATCAGGGTCCCCAGAGAAACCCCCACTTACATCAGGGTCCCCATATAGCCTCCCCTCCCCTTGGGGACCCCTGCAGAGACTCAGGGCTATGGGCCCCAGTTTCGGGGCTATAGCCGCAAAAGCCACCCCCTTGTGACGCCACTGTCTACAACCCATGATACATTAGTGTGAAGGTCAGTGGGAATGATGCTCCTTACACTTGTGGACATTGGGAGAATTAACTGTAATACATTTCTGGTCTCTGGGAACCCCTGATATTATATCCACAACCAGGGGCGTTGCTAAGTCTACGAAAGATCTGGGGCTAGACCCATAGAAGCGTAGTAAAGAAAGTCATATGCTTGGGGCGGGTATATACAGTATTATACGTGTGTGTGTGTACATCCACAGAGAGCCCCCCATTTACATCAGGGTCCCCAGAGACCCTTCCCCTTGCATCAGGGTCCCCAGAGAGCCCCCCACTTACATTAGGGTCCCCAGAGAGCCTCCGCCTTGCATCGGGGTCCCCAGAGAGCCTCCCCCTTGCATCAGGGTCCCCAGAGAAACCCCCACTTACATCAGGGTCCCCAGAGAGCCTCCCCTCCCCTTGGGAACCCCTACAGAGACTGAGGGCTATGGGCCCCATATTCGGGGCTATAGCCACAAAAGCCACCCCCTAGCGAAGCCACTGTCTACAACCCATGATACATTAGTGTGAAGGTCAGTGGGAATGATGCTCCTTACACTTGTGGACATTGGGAGAATTAACTGTAATACATTTCTGGTCTCTGGGAACCCCTGATATTATATCTACAACCAGGGGCGTTGCTAGGTCTACGAAAGATCTGGGGCTAGACCCATAGAAGCGTAGTAAAGAAAGTCATATGCTTGGGGCGGGTATATACAGTATTTTACATGTGTGTGTATGTGTGTATATCCCCAGAGAGCCCCCCACTTACATCAGGTTCCCCAGAGAGTCTTCCCCTTGCATCAGGGTCCACAGAGAGCCCCCCACTTACATTAGGGTCCCCAGAGAGCCTCCACCTTGCATCAGGGTCCCCAGAGAGCCTCCCCCTTGCATCAGGGTCCCCAGAGAAACCCCCACTTACATCAGGGTCCCCATATAGCCTCCCCTCCCCTTGGGGACCCCTGCAGAGACTCAGGGCTATGGGCCCCAGTTTCGGGGCTATAGCCGCAAAAGCCACCCCCTTGTGACGCCACTGTCTACAACCCATGATACATTAGTGTGAAGGTCAGTGGGAATGATGCTCCTTACACTTGTGGACATTGGGAGAATTAACTGTAATACATTTCTGGTCTCTGGGAACCCCTGATATTATATCCACAACCAGGGGCGTTGCTAAGTCTACGAAAGATCTGGGGCTAGACCCATAGAAGCGTAGTAAAGAAAGTCATATGCTTGGGGCGGGTATATACAGTATTATACGTGTGTGTGTGTACATCCACAGAGAGCCCCCCATTTACATCAGGGTCCCCAGAGACCCTTCCCCTTGCATCAGGGTCCCCAGAGAGCCCCCCACTTACATTAGGGTCCCCAGAGAGCCTCCGCCTTGCATCGGGGTCCCCAGAGAGCCTCCCCCTTGCATCAGGGTCCCCAGAGAAACCCCCACTTACATCAGGGTCCCCAGAGAGCCTCCCCTCCCCTTGGGAACCCCTACAGAGACTGAGGGCTATGGGCCCCATATTCGGGGCTATAGCCACAAAAGCCACCCCCTAGCGAAGCCACTGTCTACAACCCATGATACATTAGTGTGAAGGTCAGTGGGAATGATGCTCCTTACACTTGTGGACATTGGGAGAATTAACTGTAATACATTTCTGGTCTCTGGGAACCCCTGATATTATATCTACAACCAGGGGCGTTGCTAGGTCTACGAAAGATCTGGGGCTAGACCCATAGAAGCGTAGTAAAGAAAGTCATATGCTTGGGGCGGGTATATACAGTATTTTACATGTGTGTGTATGTGTGTATATCCCCAGAGAGCCCCCCACTTACATCAGGTTCCCCAGAGAGTCTTCCCCTTGCATCAGGGTCCACAGAGAGCCCCCCACTTACATTAGGGTCCCCAGAGAGCCTCCACCTTGCATCAGGGTCCCCAGAGAGCCTCCCCCTTGCATCAGGGTCCCCAGAGAAACCCCCACTTACATCAGGGTCCCCATATAGCCTCCCCTCCCCTTGGGGACCCCTGCAGAGACTCAGGGCTATGGGCCCCAGTTTCGGGGCTATAGCCGCAAAAGCCACCCCCTTGTGACGCCACTGTCTACAACCCATGATACATTAGTGTGAAGGTCAGTGGGAATGATGCTCCTTACACTTGTGGACATTGGGAGAATTAACTGTAATACATTTCTGGTCTCTGGGAACCCCTGATATTATATCCACAACCAGGGGCGTTGCTAAGTCTACGAAAGATCTGGGGCTAGACCCATAGAAGCGTAGTAAAGAAAGTCATATGCTTGGGGCGGGTATATACAGTATTATACATGTGTGTGTATGTGTGTATATCCCCAGAGAGCCCCCCACTTACATCAGGTTCCCCAGAGAGTCTTCCCCTTGCATCAGGGTCCACAGAGAGCCCCCCACTTACATTAGGGTCCCCAGAGAGCCTCCACCTTGCATCAGGGTCCCCAGAGAGCCTCCCCCTTGCATCAGGGTCCCCAGAGAAACCCCCACTTACATCAGGGTCCCCAGAGAGCCTCCACTCCCCTTGGGGGGCCCCTACAGAGACTTAGGGCTATGGGCCCCAGATTCGGGGCTACAGCCCCAAAAGCCACCCCCTAGCGACGCCACTGTCTACAATCTATGATACATTAGTGTGAAGGTCAGTGGGAATGATGCTCCTTGTGGACATTGGGGAGAATTAACTCCTTTCTCATAGCTAAAAAGATCAACGGTGTCATTGGTATGGGTGGGTGAGTGTCGTGGTCAGGATTTGAACCAGTGACCCTATTGCTGCTAGGTGAAAGTGCTAACCACTACACCACTGTGCTGGAGGACTTGCATGAGAGGCAGAAATTGCTCAAGGAACCCCTAGTAACCTCTGGAGGAAACCTGGCTGAGAAATCCTGGTCTACACACTTCTTTTTGCTCCAAGTCAAAGCATTATTGATATAGGAATGTAGCACCCTAATGTTTAGGCAGGGATGCTGTTACATTTAGTTGCCAGGGGGTAGTCGCCTTTGCCAATTAGGAGGTCAAATGATTTCACCCTAATTCTGGAATTGCAGCACTTCTCTCTTCTGTCGTTAGGTGGCCAGGTACCTAGTGACATTAGATAAGACAAGGGCATTGCAAGGACAGATTACCCTCAGCTCCTTTAGCAAGGCAGTGGTGGTGTTGGAGGTGTGTTTGGGGTGGTTATCATGTTGGAATACTGCCCTGCGGTCCAGTCTCTGAAGGGAGGGGATCATGCTCTGCTTCAGTATGTCACAGTACATGTTGGCATTCATGGTCCCCTCAATGATCTGTAGCCCCCCAGTGCCGGCAGCACTCATGAAGCCCCAGACCATGACACCCCCACCACCATGCCTGACTGTAGACAAGACACACTTGTCTTTGTCCTCCTCACCTGGTTGCCCCCACACACGCTTGTCACCATCTGACACCAAATACCTTTATCTTGGTCTCATCAGACCACAGGACATGGTTCCAGTAATCCATGTCCTTAGTCTGCTTGTCTTCAGCAAACTGTTTGCGGTCTTTCTTGTGCATCATCTTTAGAAGAGGCTTCCTTCTGGGATGACAGCCATGCAGACCAATTAGATGCAGTGTGCGGTGTATGGTCTGAGCACTGACAGGCTGACCGCCCCACCCCTACAACCTCTGCAGCAATGCTGGCAGCACTCATACGTCTATTTCCCAAAGACAACCTCTAGATATGACGCTGAGCACGTGACCTCAACTCCTTTGGTGGACCATGGTGAGGCCTGTTCTGAGGGGAACCTGTCCTGTTATACCGCTGTATGGTCTTGGCCACCGTGCTGCAGCTCAGTTTCAGGGTCTTGGCAATCTTCTTATAGCCTAGGCCATCTTTATGTAGAGCAACAATTCTTTTTTTTTTTCAGATCCTCAGAGAGTTCTTTGCCATGAGGTGCCACGTTGAACGTCTAGTGACCAGTATGAGAGAGCGAGAGCGATAACACCAAATTTACCACACCTGCTCCCCATTCACACCTGAGACCTTGTAACACCAACGAGTCACATGACACCGGGGGGGGGGGGGGGATGGCTAATTGGGTACCAAATTTGGACATTTTCACTTAGGGGGTGTACTCACTTTTGTTGCCAGCGGTTTAGACATTAATGACTGTGTGTTGAGTTATTTTGAGGGGACAGGAAATTTACACTGTTATACAAGCTGTACACTCACTACTTTACATTGTAGACAAGTGTCATTTCTTCAGTGTTTACAGTATATTTCACTTTTTGTTTTTATATATATATATATATAATTTTTATAGATGCACATTGGATATAAATTTGTATATGCACATTTGATTTTTGGTATGGCGCTGCACTTATTTTGTATCAGGGGATCCAATGGCGGCGGATCAGCAAGTCTAGTGAAAGAGACTGGGAGCTCAGCGGAGTGAAGATCTACAAGAGGAGATTGCAGAGGAAGTAAAGGAGTTTGTTACAACTTGTGTTAGAAACTGTTACAAGACTGTTGTCATAGGAGACAGCGATCCTACTCGGAGTCTGCCACTTAACATTGCAACTAATAAAGGGTGTCTTGGCCCTAACCCTCTCTCTCCCACAGTTCTGTTTAAGAGACAATAAATCTCTTTGCATTCAAGAAGCGTCTGACGCCCATTAATCTGCCTTCCATTACACCCACCATGCCTTGTAGCCTGCTCTACATTGAAGGATCTCAGCTGTCTCTGGAGACGGAGGCTGTCCGGCGGAGGCCTCTTTACAACGCGATCGGCCATGTCCAATCGCGGCTGATCACGATGTCTGCAGGAAAAGCCGCTGATCGGCTTTTTCTCGCTTGCGTTATTTATCAGAGCAGCCCCCCCCCTCGGATGCCCACACTAGACCACCAGGGAAGCCTCCAGGACCACCAGGGAAGGGGGCAAGATGTGGATGTACCCCATGGCCATCCACATGTGCAAATTATGCCCAATCTATGCCAACCACAAATGGGCACTGACTGGCACCATTATATAACATGTAACATCAGTGATGCCCAGCAATGCCACCCATCAGTGTCATCAGTGCCACTAATCAGTGTCATCAGTGCCACCTATCAGTGCCCACTTATCAGTGCCCACCTGTGCCCCTATTAGTGCCACCCATAAGTACCCATCAGTGCCCCCCATAAGTACCCATCAGTGCCGCCTACGAGCGCCCATCAGTGCCGCATACCAGTGCCACCTATCAGTGCCCATCAGTACCACCTATCAGTGCCCATCAGTGCCTCCTATCAGTGCCTATCAGTGCCCACTTGTCAGTGCCCATCCATGCCCCCCATCAGTGCCACCCAGAAGTACCCATCAGTGCCTCCTATCAGTGCCCATCAGTGCCCACTTGTCAGTGCCCATCCATGCCCCCTATCAGTGCCACCCATAAGTACCCATCAGTGCCGCCTACGAGTGCCCATCAGTGCCAACTAATGGTGCCTATCAGTTCCACTTATGAGTGCCCATCAGTGCCGCATACCAGTGTCACCTATCAGTGCCCATCAGTGCCACCTATCAGTGCTCATCTGTGCCACCTCATTGGTGCCCATCAGTGCCGCCTTATCAGTGCCCATCATTGAAGGAGAAAACGTACTTATTTACAAAAAATGTTAACAGAAACACAAAAAAAACTTGCTTTTTTTTCAAAATTTTCGGTCTTTTTTAATTTGTTGCCCAAAATAAACAAAACGCAGAGGTGATCAAATACCACCAAAAGAAAGCTCTATTTGTGGAAACAAAAATGATAAAAAAATTAATTTGAGTACATTGCAGCACGACCGCGCAATTGTCATTCAACGTGCGACAGCGCTGAAAGCTGAAAATTGGCCTGGGCAGGAAGGTGTCTAAGTGCCCCCCCGGTATTGAAGTGGTTAAAGGGCTATTTTTTCAAAGTCTTTTTCTTTTATTTTAATTTTTTTTTTATTGCATTTAAATCCAAATATGAGATGTGAGGACTTTTTGACCCCCCAGATCTCATATTTAAGAGGACCTGTCATGCTTTTTTCTATTACAAGGAATGTTTACATTCCTTGTAATAGGAATAAAAGTGATCCATGTATTTTATTTTATTTTTTTAAACAGTGAAATAATCAATAAAATCAAGCAAAATAAATAAAAACATTTTTTTTTTTAAGCTCCCGGTCCCGACAAGCTCGCGCGCAGAAGCGAACGCATACGTAAGTCACGCCCGCATATGAAAACGGTGTTCAAACCGCACATGTGAGGTATCACCACAACCGTTAGAGCGAGAGCAATAATTCTAGCCCTAGACCTCCTCTGTAACATAAAACATGCAACCTGTAGAATTTTTTTAAACGTCGCCTATGGAGATTTTTAAGGGTAAAAGTTTGACGCCATTCCACGAGCGGGGCGCAATTTGGAAGCGTGACATGTCGGGTATCAATTTACTCGGCGTAACATTATCTTTCACAATATGAAAGAAATTTGGGCTAACATTACTGATGTCTTATTTTTTTTATTCAAAAAAGTGAATTTTTTCCAAAAAAAAAAGTGCGCTTGTAAGACCGCTGCGCGAATACGGTGTGAAAAAAAGTATTGCAACGTCCGCCATTTTATTCTCTAAGGTGTTAGAAAAAAAAAAAAAACAATATATAATGTTTGGGTTTTCTAGTAATTTTCTAGTAATTTTCTAGCAAAAAAAAAAAAAAAACAGTTTTAAACTTGTAAACACCAAAATCTCAAAACGCGGCTCGGTCCTTAAGTGGTTGAGAAGGCCTTAACCACTTGCCGACCAGCGCACGACGATGTACGTCGACAGAATGGCACGGGCAGGCAAATGGGCGTACATGTACGTCCCTTTAAATTTGCCGCCCTGCCATCGGGAGCGCGCTGGCGGCGGCGCGCTCCCGCGCTGGTCGGGACCCCCGTGAGTCCGGTCGCGGGACCCGCGGACTCGATCGCCGCGGGCATCCCCACGATCGTCTCACGGAGCGGCCAAATGGAGAAGTGCCGTTGTAAACAACATTTCTCCATTCTGCCTAGCAACTAGTGACGCTGATCTCTGCTCCATGTGATTGGAGCAGAGATCAGTGTTCACTAAATGAAAGCCCAACCCCCCCCACAGTTAGTAACACGCCCCTAGGAACACTTAACCCCCTACACTGCCACCCACTGGTTAACCCCTTCACTGCCAGTGTCATTTACACAGGAATCACTGCATTTATATAGCAGTGATTACTGTATAAATGACAATGGTCCCAAAAATGTGTCAAAAATGTCCGATGGGTCCCCCACAATGTCACAGTCACAATAAAAATCGCTGATCGCCGCCATTACTAGTAAAAAAAAAAAAAAAAAATTATTAATAAAAATGCCATAAAACTATCCCCTATTTTGTAAACGCTATAACTTTTGCACAAACCAATCAATAATCGCTTATTGCGATTTTTTTTGACCAAAAATATGTAGAAGAATACGTATCGGCCTAAACTGAGGGAAAAAATGTTTTTTTATATATTTTTGGGGGATATTTATTATAACAAAAAGTAAAAAATAATGCGTTTTTTTTTTTCAAAATTGTCGCTCTATTTTTGTTTATAGCGCAAAAAAATAAAAACCGCAGGGGTGATCGAATACCACCAAAAAAAAAGCTCTATTTGTGGGAAAAAAAGGACGTCAATTTTGTTTGGGAGCCACGTCGCCACGACCGCGCAATTGTCAGTTAAAGCGACGCAGTGCCGAATCGTAAAAAAGTGGTCTGGTCTTTGACCAGCAAAATGGTCCGGGGCTGAAAGTGGTTAATGTTGATGTTCTCTAATTCTACTAGGGCTGAAAAAATTAATTAATAACTAATCGATTATGAAATTAATGGATTACTATTTTAATAATAGATTAATCGGCCAGTAACATAATAAGGTTAAACAAAAAAAATAAAAATAAAATGAGCCCTTTATAGTACAAAAAGAGTAAATAATCGCAACTGTAAATATTACTTTCACAGTTCTACAGTAAAAAAATTAACCCTTTACAGTAGCGATTATTTTCTTTCTTTTTTTTTTTTTTTTTTTACTATAAGGGGGTAATTTTAGTTTTTTTTTAACCCCATTATGTTATTAAACGTCTTAAGCCTCGTTCACACCTGTGTGTTTTTTTATGCTTTTTGCAGAAACGCACTACAGTTCATTTAACATGGTTTCCTATGGGACATGTTCACATCTATGCTTTTCTTTATTTTTTCAGCCGCTGCGTATTTGGAAAGGACCAAGGATTTTTTTTTTTTTTTTACGCAAAACGGTGCTTTTTTTTGACCCAATATACTTCAAATTGAGAAGCTGGAGAAAAGCTTGTAATGCGTTTTTGCAGCAATTTGTGTTTTTTTCATCTGCCCAACAACGAATTGGGCAAAAAAAAACAAAAAAATAAGCAAATCGCCCGCCAAAATCACGTTTGCAAAAATCAAAACGCACAGCAAAAAAGCAACGCAGAAACGGATATCAAAAGCAAACTGCGTAGGTGTGCACCGAGCCTTATGCCGGCCACACCGATCAATTTTCAGATGGGAATATTCAGACAAAAAAAACCTTTGTACATTCGCTGAATGAACGAATGTTGTTTGAAATTTTTCACTTGTTTTTAACCACTTGCCGACCAGGCCAATAGCCGAAAGACGGCTACCCCGCGGTCGGGTATTTCTGGGAGGGTGTCCATGGACTATCCTTTCAGTTGCGTCGCCTTGGGCCAGCCAGCCCCAAGACACAGGATGCATAGTTCCGCACCCAGGGGGGGCTGGGTCAGGAGGACCACCAGAACCAAAAGGCAGAAACTAAAAAAACCCCGCCAACATGGCGTCGGTACCTTAAATACCACCCCCCAGAATGCACAGCAGGAAAACATTCCCACTGGGCTGGTTTCCCGAGAGACAAATGGCATTCAATGCATCCAGCTAGACTGCGTTTCTACTCTTGCCGGCGGCGACAGCGACACCCGGTCAAGCAGAACCCAGTGCCACCCAGCTGGGCTGGTACTGAAACTAGAAATTTAGAGAAATAATCCCGAAGCCCAACTGTGGCTTCAGGCAACTTAACTTTAAAAAAACAATAGTGCCTGCTCGTCAGGAGCCAGCGCTACAACAGTATATCCCCTCTAATAGTATATACAGTATATCTCCTCTAATAGCATACACAGTATATCCCCTCTAATAGTATATACAGTATATCTCCTCGAATAGTATACACAGTATATCTCCTGTAATAGTATATACAGTATATATCTACTCTAATAGTATATATAGTATATCTCCTCTAATAGTATATACAGTATATCTCCTCTAATAGTATACACAGTATATCCCCTCTAATAGTATATACAGTATATCTCCTCGAATAGTATATACAGTATATATCTACTCTAATAGTATATATAGTATATCTCCTCTAATAGTATATACAGTATATCTCCTCTAATAGTATACACAGTATATCCCCTCTAATAGTATATACAGTATATCTCCTCTAATAGCATACACAGTATATCCCCACTAATAGTATATACAGTATATCTCCTGTAATAGTATATACAGTATATATCTACTCTAATAGTATATATAGTATATCTCCTCTAATAGTATACACAGTATATCTCCTCTAATAGTATACACAGTATATCCCTTCTAATAGTATATACAGTATATCTCCTCTAATAGTATATACAGTATATCTCCTCTAATAGTATACACAGTATATCTCCTCTAATAGTATATATAGTATATCTCCTCTAATAGTATATACAGTATATCTCCTCTAATAGTATATACAGTATATCTCCTCTAATAGTATACACAGTATATCTCCTCTAATAGTATACACAGTATATCCCCTCTAATAGTATATACAGTATATCTCCTCTAATAGTATACATAGTATATCTCCTCTAATAGTATATACAGTATATCTCCTCTAATAGTATATACAGTATATCTCCTCTAATAGTATACACAGTATATCTCCTCTAATAGTATACACAGTATATCCCCTCTAATAGTATATACAGTATATCTCCTCTAATAGTATATATAGTATATCTCCCCTAATAGTATATACAGTATATCTCTTCTAATAGTATATACAGTATATATCTTCTCTAATAGTATATACAGTATATCCCCCTCTAATAGTTTATACAGCATATCTCTTCTAATAGTATATCCCCTCTAATAGTATATACAGTATATCTCTCCTCTAATAGTATATACAGTATATCTCTTCTAATAGTATATCCAGTATATCTCCTCTAATAGTATATACAGTATATCTCTTCTAATAGTATATACAATATATCCCCTCTAATAGTATATACAGTATATCTCTTCTAACAGTTTATATCCACTAATAGTATATACAGTATATCTCCTCTAATAGTATATACAGTATATCTCCTCTGATAGCATATCTCCTCTAATAGTATATCCAGTATATCTCCTCTAATAGTATATGCAGTATATCTCTTCTAATAGTATATAAAATATATCCCATTTAATAGTATATACAGTATATCTCTTCTAACAGTATATCTCCACTAATAGTATATACATTATTTCTCTTCTAATACTATATGCAGTATATCTCCTCTAATAGTATATACAGTACGTCTCCCCTCTAATAGTATATACAGTGTATCTCCTCTAATACTATACACAGTATATCTCTTCTGTCTGTTATTCTCAGAGTGGATTAGATATTCTGCTCCCTAACCATATAGTTGGTAATTTATATTTACCACTGCATAGAGATATTTAAGAATAAATTGCCTTTTTTTTAAAACTTTACATATTAACTAAATTATACAGCACACTTTTTTTTAAGGTTATTAATCGATTAATAAAAACAACAATCAGCCAACCAATGGATTATGAAAATAATCGTTAGTTGCAGCCCTAAATTCTACTATATCTGCTGTACAAATCTGAATACAATCCGAGTATCTGGAGCATCATAGAACCCTCTGCTGTGATGTTTGGCTCCCGTGTCCTGGAAGGGTCTGACAACACGGAGATTATCCTAAAACCTTCATAATGGGACAAACTAAACAGTCCACACTAGAACTCTAAGCCCTGACAACAATTGTCATTAAAATAATAATAATTACATTAAAAATCAAAAATGATTAAAAACATGATTTAACCATAGCTCTTAAAATGCCATTTTTTTTACATTTTTTTTTTTAAATGACAATTTTTTTTTTTTTATTATTACATTTTAGTGATCTCTGATCTCATATTTAAGAGGTCCTGTCATGCTTTTTCTCTATTACAAGGGATGTTTACATTCCTTGTAATAGGAATAAAAGTGATCCAATTTTTTATTTATTTTAAAAAAAGTGTAAAAAAAAAAAAAAAAAGTGTATTTTTTCCAAAAAAAGTGTGCTTGTAAGACCGCTGTACAAATACGGTGCGACAGAAAGTATTGCAACGACTGGCGTTTTATTCTCTACGGTGTTAGGAAAAAAAAAATGTATAATGTTTGGGGGTTCTAAGAAATTTTCTAGCAAAAAAAAAATAAAAATAAAAAAATGTTTTTAAATTGTAAACAACAAATCTCAGAAAGAGGCTCGGTCCTCAAGTGGTTAAAAATAATAGGTATAAATTACATTTTACTAATTAAAATTAGTTAAAAATTATAGTTAATAATACATGTAAAAGACAAACATTAAAAATTATACTTAAAATAGTAATATATTTAATAATTTAATTTAATTAAATACCCAATTTAAAACAATTAGTATAAATACATTTAAAATCCAGTTTTATAAAGGAAAAAAAAAAAACCTTAATTCAAATGTAAAAATAAAAATTATATATTAAATTATAATTAAAATAACAATTAATAGTAAATTGAAAATGTAAATGTAAAAAAATAAATAAAAAATTAACAATTGTAATTAAAATATTAATTAAGTTTAACAATCATTAAAAACAATATTTAAAATAATAGGACAAATTACATTTTACAAATTAAAAATAACAATTAATATTACATTTAAAATATTTAAAAAATAAAATTATAATTAAAATAATAATACATTTCAAAATGAAAAATAATTACATTTAAAACAATTAGTATAATTAAATGTAAAATCCAGTAAAAAAAAAAAAAAAAAAAAAAAAAAACTATAATCCGAATAATAATACATGAGTACATAAACGAGCCCAAATGCATGCATGTTAGGACAGATCACGCTGCAAAGCTCTGCGCATGCTCACTGATCACACGTGCTGCGCACATCAAGGCTGAAAACATGGGGCGGGGCTATATGTTTGCTTTAGCACGTGTAGGGGCGGGGCTCTCATACTCGCTGTATGGGTCGGGAGGCGGGGCTTCCCTTAACTACTTTATGCACGATGTGCGGCTCATTCGCCTGTTATACGGGACTAGGAGGCGGAAAGGTGTGTTTGTGTGTGGGCGGGGCTTCATCGCTGGACGAGGGTAGAAAGCGGGAACTTTGCTGTGTGTGGGCGTGGCTCACATAGACACACCGGACCAAGGCAGGAGGCGGAATTTTGTTGTGTGGGCGGGGTTGTCACCTTTCGTTACCATGGCAGGAGGTGGGAGATTGCTGTGAGTGGGCGGGGCTCGGTTCCGTTCCTGTACCAGTGGGCGGAGCTCGCAACCTTGCTGAGATGGAGGGGTAGGAGGCGGGACTTTGTGTGTGGGCGGGGCTCGCACCATTGCATTCCCAGGGCAGGAGGCGGGGCCGCGCAGAGTACGAGGGCGGAGTTTAGCGGTCGGTCGGTGAGCGGTTCAAAAAGTGCAAAACTTCTTCAACTCCGCACAGCGGTGAGAGCGGGAGACCGGAGAGAAGCGAGCACCGGAGAGGTGAGCCCGGAGACCCCGGAGAGAGTGTGTGACGTCTTCTCATTGTCAGCATAACTTTCCCCCTATATATTCTATATATCGCCTGTACCCCCCCACCGTATATATTCTATAGATCGCCTGTACCCCCCCACCGTATATATTCTATAGATCGCCTGTACCCCCCCACCGTATATATTCTATATATCGCCTGTACCCCCCCACCGTATATATTCTATATATCGCCTGTACCCCCCCACCGTATATATTCTATATATCGCCTGTACCCCCCACCGTATATATTCTATAGATCGCCTGTACCCCCCCACCGTATATATTCTATATATCGCCTGTACCCCCCCACCGTATATATTCTATAGATCGCCTGTACCCCCCCACCGTATATATTCTATAGATCGCCTGTACCCCCCACCGTATATATTCTATAGATCGCCTGTACCCCCCACCGTATATATTCTATAGATCGCCTGTACCCCCCACCGTATATATTCTATAGATCGCCTGTACCTCTCGTATATATTCTATATATATCGCCTGTACCCCCCCGTGTATATATTCTATATATATCGCCTGTACCCCCCGTGTATATATTCTATATATATATCGCCTGTACCCCCCGTGTATATATTCTATATATATATCGCCTGTACCCCCCGTGTATATATTCTATATATATATCGCCTGTACCCCCCGTGTATATATTCTATATATATATCGCCTGTACCCCCCGTGTATATATTCTATATATATATCGCCTGTACCCCCCGTGTATATATTCTATATATATATCGCCTGTACCCCCCGTGTATATATTCTATATATATCGCCTGTACCCCCGTGTATATATTCTATATATCGCCTGTACCCCCTCCGTATATATAGTCTATATATCGCCTGTACTCCCCCCCGTATATATATTCTATATATCGCCTGTACTCCCCCCCGTATATATATTCTATATATCGCCTGTACTCCCCCCCGTATATATATTCTATATATCGCCTGTACTCCCCCCCCCCCCCCCCGTATATATATTCTATATTTTGCCTGTACTCCCCCCGTATATACATTCTGTATATCGCCTGTACTCTCCCCCCCCCCCCGTATATATATATATTCTATATTTTGCCTGTACTCCCCCCGTATATACATTCTGTATATCGCCTGTACTCTCCCCCCCCCCGTATATATATATATTCTATATTTTGCCTGTACTCCCCCCGTATATACATTCTGTATATCGCCTGTACTCTCCCCCCCCCCCCGTATATATATTCTGTATATCGCCTGTGCTCCCCCCGTATATATATATATTCTGTATATCGCCTGTGCTCCCCCCGTATATATATATATATTCTATATATCGCCTGTACTCCCCCCGTATATATATATTCTATATATCGCCTGTACCCCCCATATATATATATATATATATATATATATATATATATATATATATATATATATATATATGGGTACAGGATAGAAAAAAAAATAATATTATATATATATATATATATATATCTCCTGTAACCCCCGTTTATATATTAAAAAAAATATATCCTGTACCCCTCTGTATATATTATAAATATCTTATATATATTGCCTGTCCCCCCGATATGATACCCACCATATATATAGAGATATCTATATCCTGCCTGTGGCCGGCAGCCTGACCAGTGCCCGTCGTATGCAGCCGGCCTGTACCCAGCAGTTTTACCAGTGCCCGTCATATGCAGCCTGCCTGTGGCCAGCAGCCTTACCAGTGCCCGTCATATGCAGCCTGCCTGTGGCCAGCAGCCTTACAAGTGCCCGTCATATGTAGCCTGCCTGTGGCCAGCAGCCTGACCAGTGGCCGTCATATGCAGCCTGCCTGTGGCCAGCAGCCTGACCAGTGCCCGTCATATGCAACCTCACCAGTGCCCGTCATATGCAGCCTGCCTGTGCCCAGCAGCCTTACCAGTGCCCGTCATATACAGCCTGCCTGTGGCCAGCAGCCTTACAAGTGCCCGTCATATGCAGCCTGCCTGTGCCCAGCAGCTTTACCAGTGCCCGTCATATGCAGCCTGCCTGTGCCCAGAAGCCTGACCAGTGGCCGTCATATGGAGCCTGCCTGTGCCCAGCAGCCTGACCAGTGGCCATCATATGCAGCCTGCCTATGGCCAGCAGCCTCACCAGTGCCCATCATATACAGCCTGCCTGTGGCCAGCAGCCTCACCAGTGCCCGTCATATGCAGCCTGCCTGTGGCCAGCAGCCTCACCAGTGCCCTTCATATGTAACCTCACCAGTGCCCGTCATATGCAGCCTGCCTGTGGCCAGCAGCCTCACCAGTGCCCTTCATATGTAACCTCACCAGTGCCCGTCATATGCAGCCTGCCTGTGCCCTGCAGCCTCACCAGTAACTGTCATATACAGCCTGCCTGTGGCCAGCAGCCTTACCAGTGCCCGTCATATGCAGCCTGCCTGTGGCCAGCAGCCTTACCAGTGCCTGTCATGTGCAGCCTGCCTGTGGCCAGCAGCCTTACCAGTGCCCGTCATATGCAGCCTGCCTGTGGCCAGCAGCCTCACCAGTGCCTGTTATATGCAGCCTGCCTGTGCCCAGGAGCCTGACCAGTGCCCGTCATATGCAGCCTGCCTGTATCAGAGTGGCGATCTCCGTGTGTCACGGAGCAGGGTTTGAATTGCCCGGGCCGCAGTAACAATGTCCCGCCATTGAATCCATGTGCCGTCTATCGCAGGAGGCGGGACATTGTTTACTACGGTCCGGGCAATTCAACTCGGTGACATGAGGGGAGGAGGAGGGCCAGGGTGACACTCCCGCAATGGGCGGCACCCGGAGTGGACCCCGCCCCCTTTTGGTATCGGCTGTTTTTTTGTTATCGGCAGAATGAAAGAACAGTTTTCGGCGGCCGAAACCACAGTGCACGTCCTATATATAATTCTGTTTACCCCGTGTATAGATTATTATTATTATTATTATTATTATTATTATTCAGACGATCTATATATATTATTCTATATAATTTCTCATTCGTTCATTGACAGACACAGCTCTTCCTTAATCAGAACCATAGGGTTATATCGCCCCCTACAGGAGTAGGACACTACGCAGAAAAAAGACTTGGCTATGCCCATGGACAGTCCTAGGGGATATACCCCCCCCCCCTCTCTGCTATAGGCCTTCCGTTTTATTCTGCCTAGTCAGGAGTAAGGACCTGGTTCCCTGCTGGCATCTCTGGGCATTTTTTGCATTTTTGTTTGTTGTTTTTTTTTTTTTTTTTTCTGGATTTTTCCAGTGAGATCTGCAATCACCTGCTGATCGACAGGCTGGACATTCCATCCAGTGGTCACCCCAGTCTGGCCAGCGAGCGCGTGCAGACCGCATCTACGCGCGGGGTCAGCCACGACATGGCCCCACTGGAGAGGGGGCTGGCCCTGCGAGATTAACGCCTCACGAGGTCGCATATGACTGGGGCTCGCGTCGCAGCGTCCCTTGTGACCGACAGCCCCTTCCCCCACTTCGGTGGCGAAGAGGTTCTGTCTGGAGTGGTGCCCGCTTAGTCCTGGTATGGTGAATAACTGTCCCCCCTCTCCCTCTTTTTTTTATTTTTTTTTTGTAGCGGATGCAGGCCCCTCCCCAGGGTCGGTCGGACCTGCTAGTTCCCCTCTATTCCTGCACCCTTTTTTCCTGGCCCTAGAGGTCCCTTGGTATCCCTTCCATTCCCCCCCCCCCTCCATATGGGGTAGTGTGCCTTGGTCGATCCTGGGGGGTGGGGTTGAGTACTGGTGGGCTGGGGGTGCGTGCTGCCAGGTGCTGTGCTTACCGGGGGGGGCGGGGCACTAGGTCTGGTACTCAGATTCTCTCCCTCTGGCATCTGGTAGCCTGTTAGTGCGGCCATTTTGCCGTAGCCGGCATCCTTTTTTCCCCTAGGCCTATCTTCTTCCTATGGCCGGCGGCCATGTTTGTGAAGCTCAGCAGCCATGATATTGGCTCAGGCAACAGCGGCCGTTACTGTGTATCCCAGGACGGCGTTTTTGGCAGGCGGCAGCTCCTCCTGGCGCTGACTCCTGTCTCTTCTTCTTCCTCGGACGCCATGTGCATGCGGGTCTACACCCGAGGCAGCAAGAGCTACACTGGTGGGTTGGTGAGTCTGGTGGGTCCCTTCCTCTCTCTGCTGTGGGGTGTCCTGGTGATTCAATACCGGTGTGGGGGGTGTCCCAATGCATTGGTCACTCTTGGTGTGGGGATCTCTCCCTTTTTGTTTTTTTTTGTGTTTTGTTTTTTTTGTTTCCTCTCCTATGGAGTCTCAGGAGCTTGTTTCCCCCACCTGACCCCCCCCCCCCTATCAGAGTTTGCAGGTGCCTCTGGGTCCCAGCCATCCATTGACGCACTGACGGTGGCCCTGGAGTCCATTTGGTCCCAGGTGGAAGTGGCTTTTGGGCGGTGGACTAGCAAGAAGCACCCCCCCCCCCACCTTCCCCTGCTTCACCTGTCTCGTCAGATTCTGAACCTGATTTGGCTGTCGTGGACGGGTCTGCGGCCGCGCTCCTAGATATTTTGGATAGTGAGGGCGATTCGTCTCCCCCGGGGGCTGCGCACGAGAAAGCGCTGGTGGACGCATCCAACCTGTATCTGTCTCCGGACCGCGGATCAAGGCCTATTCCTCCAAGGGGTGATGGTTCCGGTGTTTCCAGGGCTTTTATTCAAACCCGTTTTACGATCCCCCGCAAAAAAAAGAGGGTAAGATATGTCCGATTCTGAACCGCTATGTGTGGAAGTTCTGAATGGAGTCCATTCGCTCCATGGTGGCATCGCCATCGGGGAGAACTTTCTTGCCTCCGTCCATATCAAGGATGCCTACCTGCACATTTCCCATTTGTGCTCATCACCAGCGGTTCCTCCACTTTGCTGTGGGAGAGGAGCATTATCAGTGTGGGAGAGGAGCATTATCAGTGTGGGAGAGGAGCATTATCAGTGTGGGAGAGGAGCATTATCAGTTTGCGGCCTTACCTTTTTGGTCTCGCCTCCGGTCCTCGGGTCTTCACCAAAGTGTTGGCCCCCCCCCCCCCCCCGGTTCTGATGATGCTGCACCTGTGGGGAATTGCTGATCTGGCCTACCTTCTGCTGCAAGCAGAGTCCCCAGCGAACCCCCCCCCCCCCCCTCGGGGACGACGTGGAGATCACTGGTCCGTCTCTGGCAGATTTTAGGTGGCTGATAAGTTTGCCAAAAGTCTGAGTTGATTCCAGATCGGAAATTGGTTTATCTGGGTCTGACTCTGGAATCTTCTGTCTGATGGAAGTCAGCAGGTTTAACAAGGAGGAATGCAGAGGTGTCGTAAAACGGGGTCAACGCAGGTTCCTCGACCCCCCCCCCCCCAATATGTCGTAAATGGGTCATGTCATAAACGGTCTGGTGTGTATTTTAGGCATCAATGGGATTCTTCCCTTTTTTTTTTTTTTATTTTTTTTTTTTTGCTTTACTTCCTCATCCCCCTTTTTTTTTTTTTTTTCTATTTATCTATCTTTTTTTCTCTTCTGACGCTTTTTTTCTTTTACATTTTTACATGTAAAAATTTGCATTTTTGTTTGTTAGAACCCACTCAAACATATATTATATAATATTTTCTTTATTAATGAATATTATAATATTCATTGACAGACACAGCTCTTCCTAATTCAGGGATCTATTATATACATTTTTTTTTTTTAATTTATATATGTTCATTTTTTAAGCAAAGGCCATAGAGAATTGGTTGTTGCAATTTTTTATTTATTTTTTTTTTCCCTTTTTTTTTAAATGTCACACAGTATTTACAGACTTTTTTTGTGAATTTTTAATCAAATAAAAACCCCCACAATATATAACCAAATTGTTTTGGTAAAATATAAAAGATAACGAATGGCATCAAAACTAGGATAATTGGGGGGAATAAATAGAAAAAATCTCCATAGGGCGACGCTTTTAAAAAATTTTTTTTACGGAGTACCAATTTAGAATTAGAGGAGGTCTTGCACTAGAATTATTGCTCTCGCTCTGACCTTTTGTGGCGATATCTCGCATGTGAGTTGTGAACACTATTTACATATGCGTGACCTATGTACGAGAAGGAAGGGGGCACTTACTTTTTTATTTTTGATCACTTTTATAACCTATCGCAAGAAATGTAAACATCCCTTGTGATAGAAATAAGACGGGTCCTCTTTATGGAGACATCCGAAGGTCTAGAACAGTGATGGTGAAACTTGGGACCCCAGATGTTTTGGAACTACATTTCCCATGATGCTCAGTTACACTGCAGTGTAGTTCAGCATCATGGGAAATGTAGTTCCAAAACATCTGGGGTGCCAGGGTTCTCCATCACTGCTCTAGAAGATCCCACTTCTCTCCTCTAACCTGGAAAACCTGAGATCCCCAAAAAAAATGTAAAAATGTATCTCATACTTTCCAGGGAAAAAAAAAATAGCAGTGGTTTATATCTAGTAAAAAAAAAAAAACAGTGTGATGCTAATCATGAATACATGGATGATGGTAAAAAAAATAGTGATATGAGGTGAGTCATGTAAACAGTATATAGCATAAATACAAATCTGTACAGGGGAAAAAAAAATAAAAATTAGTAACACTAAAAAAAAAAAAAAAGAAAAAAGTCCAACGAACTGTAATGTCATAGATCAGGGATATGCAATTGGTGAACTACACTCTATATATATATATATATATATATATATATATATATATATAAAAAAAATTTTTATTTTGTGTTTTGTTTTGTTATATATTTATATGAGTCACGTCAAATTGCGCTATTTTTGCACACCCATGTATTCATAATTAGCGCTGCACTGATTTTTTTTTTTTTTTTTTTTTTTTTTTTTTTTTACCCATTACTTTTGTACAAGTAATTTCCATTGTGGTGCTGGCTGCTGTTTTTTTACAATTTTTGTTTCACCGTTTTTGAACATTAGCGCCGTATAAAACATTTTACAGTGTTTGTCTGCCCTAACCAGAATTGACATAATGCCATCTCTTCCGGTCTCCTAGCTGGGGCCCTGGGGCCAGGTGTGACCCCTTGCTTGCTTTTTATCTGTCCCTTAGGGCACTATTTTATTCAACCACACCAATGAAGGCCATAATTGCTCCCAATTACATAAATGATGGGGGCGTGCTTCGTCCGCCGCCGAGGGAAAAGGTGGGGGGGTGCGGTTCGTCCGCAGACGAGGGCAAAGGTGGGGGGGGCGCGGTTCGTCCGCCGACGAGGGCAAAGGTGGGGGGGCGCGGTTCGTCCGCCGACGAGGGCAAAGGTGGGGGGGGTGCGGTTCGTCCGTCGACGAGGGCAAAGGTGGGGGGGGCGCGGTTCGTCCGCCGACGAGGGCAAAGGTGGGGGGGTGCGGTTCGTCCGCCGACGAGGGCAAAGGTGGGGGGGCGCGGTTCGTCCGCCGACGAGGGCAAAGGTGGGGGGGGGCGCGGTTCGTCCGCCGACGAGGGCAAAGTTGGGGGGGGCGCGGTTCGTCTGCCGCCGAGGGCAAAGTTGGGGGGGTGCGGTTCGTCCGCCGACGAGGGCAAAGTTGGGGGGGGGGGGCGCGGTTCGTCCGCCGACGAGGGCAAAGTTGGGGGGGGGGCGCGGTTCGTCCGCCGCCGAGGGCAAAGGTGGGGGGGGCGCGGTTCGTCCGCCGACGAGGGCAAAGGTGGGGGGGAGCGGTTCGTCCGCCGACGAGGGCAAAGTTGGGGGGGCGCGGTTCGTCCGCCGACGAGGGCAAAGGTGGGGGGGGGCGTGGTTCGTCTGCCGACGAGGGCAAAGATGGGGTCGCGGTTCGTCCGCCGATTTAGGGCAAAGATGGTGCAGGGACATTTTGTACTTCCGATGGTCCGGGTCCCTCTAAAGTCTGAAGGACAGTAAAATGGCCCTTTGTTTAAAAAGTTTGGAGACCCCTGTCATAGACCATAGAGATGGCCGGGGACCTTTCGGCTCTATAATAACACAGTGGCACCGCCCTCACGTAGCGGGTCGCCAGCTCATTGGCGCCCTGGCTCAGCGGGTCACCTGCTCAGTAGTTACCCCCAGCTCTGCTGATCCTCCTATAACTGGTCCCTGCTCACTTCCTGCTATATCTCTCCCACACTGTGCACCACGTGTGACCTCCGCTAGTTTCTCCCGCTCCACCGATCCTCTGCCGCCCAGTCCTCGTCTCTTCTGTCCCAACTTCACCTTCCATTATATCGTTCCCACGCTGAGCACCAGACACTCCCAGAATATATACAGTGAGGGGGAAAAAGTATTTGATCCCCCTGATTTTGTACATTTGCCCCCCCTGATAAATGATCAGTTTATAATTTTTAATGGTAGTTTTTATTTTTATTTCATCAGTGAGAGACAAAATAACAACAAGATTATACAGAAAAACACATTTCAAAAAAGTTATTGATTCGAATTTCAATGCGTGAAATAAGTATTTGACCCCTTCGCAAAACATGACTTAGTACTTGGTGTCAAAACCCTTGTTGGCAATCACAGAGCTCAGACGTTTCTTGTGGTTGGCCCCCAGGTTTGCACATCTCACGGGAGGGATTTTGTCCCACCACTCCTCTTTGCAGTTCCAAAAAGACCCCAGATCTCATATTTACACAAAAATGCAATAAAAAAAAGTCCCTTTTTTGTAAGAGCTATGGGCAGAAGTGACGTTTTGACGTTGCTTTCGCCATGCAATGGTATGGAGATTAGAGGTCGACCGATATGGGTTTTTCTCTGGCCGATGCCGATATTTAGAAATTATGGCGGCCGATAGCCGATATATGATGCCGATTTTTTTTTTTTTTTTTTTTTTTTTTTTTTTTTTTTGGGCCGATATGTTAGGCCGATTTTATTTTTTTCCTTTTTTATTTATTTATTTTTAATCCCCCTTGATCTAACACACCTTTCCCACTGGGGGCGTTTTTCAGGCGCTTTTGGGCTAAAAATATCGCCTGTAAAGTGCCTGCAAAATGGCTCCCCTGCAGTCTGTGAAAGACAGAGTGCTTTCACACTGAGGCGATGCGCTGGCAGGATCTTTAAAAAAAAAAAAAAAAGTCCTGCAAGCGGCACGTTTGGAGTGGTGTATATACCGCTCCTCCACCACTCCTGCCCATTGATATGAATGGGAACCACTGCCGAAGCGCATGCAATGCGATTTGGCAGCAGTGCTTCATGGGCACATTTAACCTCTTCCCGCTAGCTGGCTTATATGTGCCCCACTAGCAGCCAAATAGCACCGCTAAAACTTGCGTTTTACCATCAACGCCTGCCCGCTCCAGTGTGAAAGCAGCCTTCATAAGTGATACAGAAAATTTCTTGCATTTAAACATTTATTAAACAAAACAAACCTCCAATCAGTTTACTTGTATGTATGATTTTAGATAAAAAAAAAAAACAAAAAAAAAAACCTATATATTAAATAAAAACAGGTAGTCCAAAACTTTTGGACGAAAAAAAAAAATGCATTTGAAAGACCTCTGCGCAAATGCCGTGTGACATAAAATATTGCAACAACCGCTATTTTATTCCCTAGCCACTTGCCGACCGCCTAACGCCGATGTACGTCGGCAGAATGGCACGGGCAGGCATAAGCACGTACATGTACGTGATTTGCCTCCCGCGGGTCGGGGGCCCGATCGGGCCCCCGCCCGGTGCCTGCGGCGGTCGGTTTTCGTTCGGGAGCGATCCCGGACGAGGGGACGGCCATTCATTCATGGCCACCCCCTCGCGATCGCTCCCGACGAATAGAAATCCCCGGTGACATCACTTCCTCTCCTGTAATGTAAACACAGGAGAGGAAGTGATGTATTCTCTCCTCCGTGTCGGTATTTTTCGTTCCGACACGGAGGAGAGCGGATCAGTGAGTTGCACCAACACATCCCACACACAGTAGAACATGCCAGGCACACTCACACCCCCCCTTTACCCCCCGATCACCCCCCCAATTACCCCTGCCCCCCAGTCACAGTGACACCAATGTCATTTTTTTTTTTTTGCATTGGTGTCATTTGTGACTGTAATAACTGTTAGGGCAGTTAGAGTTAGCCCCCTTTAGTTCTAATGTACCCCCCTAACCCCCCCAATAAAGGTTTAACCCCGTGATCACCCCCCGTCGCCAGTGTCACTAAGGCTGGGTTCACATTGCAGCGGTTTATGAGAACGAATGTGATTCGCACCGCACTGCAGTGCAAATCACATCCGATCTCTGTGCGATTCGAGTTCAGCCATTCGCCGCACCCGCCGCACCCGCCACACCCGCCGCACCCGCCGCAAATTCGCACGGGACCCTTTTTTTGGCCCGCAGCAGAATCGGATCGCATGGGTGTTCACACCATGCGATCCGAGTTTGCAGATCGCACTGCGATATGCGAACTGATCTGGGGGTGTCAGTAACATTTCACTGACACTCCCAGCAGTTCGCATAGGGCAGTGTGAACTGCCGCCGGGAGGCATGCGATGCGGGAACCCGCCGCGGATTCGCGGCGTTTCCGCATCGCTCCAGTGTGAACCCAGCCTAATAAGCGATCATTTTTCTGATCGCCGTATTAGTGTCCCAGGTGACGCTAGTTAGGCAGGTAGGTATTTAGGTTCGCCGCAGCTTTTTATAGCGCCAGGGACCCCCATATACTACCGCATAAAGCCCCCTGATTGCCCCCTAGTTAACCCTTTCACCAGTGATCACCATATAACTGTTACAGGTGACGCTGGTTGGTTAGTTATTTTTTTATAGTTTCAGGGCACCCGCCATTTATTACCTAATAAAGGTTTAACCCCCTGATCACCCGGCGGGTGTCATTTGTGACTAATAACTGTTAGGGCAGTTAGGGTTAGCCCCCTTTAGTTCTAAGGTACCCCCCTAACCCCCCCAATAAAGGTTTAACCCCGTGATCACCCCCCGTCGCCAGTGTCACTAAGGCTGGGTTCAGATTGCAGCGGTTTGAGAACGGATGTGATTCGCACTGCAGTGCAAATCACATCCGATCTCTGTGCGATTCGAGTTCAGCCATTCGCCGCACCCGCCACACCCGCCGCACCCGCCGCAAATTCGCACGGGACCCTTTTTTTGGCCCGCAGCAGAATCGGATCGCATGGGTGTTCACACCATGCGATCCGAGTTTGCAGATCGCACTGCGATATGCGAACTGATCTGGGGGTGTCAGTAACATTTCACTGACACTCCCAGCAGTTCGCATAGGGCAGTGTGAACTGCCGCCGGGAGGCATGCGATGCGGGAACCCGCCGCGCATTCGTGGCGTTCCCGCATCGCTCCAGTGTGAACCCAGCCTAATAAGCGATCGTTTTTCTGATCGCTGTATTAGTGTCACAGGTGACGCTAGTTAGGCAAGTAGGTATTTAGGTTCGCCGCAGCTTTTTATAGCGCCAGGGACCCCCATATACTACCGCATAAAGCCCCCTGATTGCCCCCTAGTTAACCCTTTCACCAGTGATCACCATATAACTGTTACAGGTGACGCTGGTTGGTTAGTTATTTTTTTATAGTTTCAGGGCACCCGCCATTTATTACCTAGTCTCACTAGTGTACCCCTAAATTTAGGGGTGTCTACTTTCCAAAATGGGGTCATTTGGGGGGGGGGGTTTGTGCCATCTTGGCATTTTATGGCCTTCAAAACTGTAACGCCCTTAGAAAGCCTGAAGGCGGTGCTTGGTTTTCGGGGCCCCGTACGCGGCTAGGCTCCCAAAAAGTCCCACATATGTGGTATCCCCGTACTCAGGAGAAGCAGCAGAATTTATTTTGGGGTGTCATTTCACATATGCCCATGGCATGCGTGAGCAATATATCATTTAGTGACAACTTTGTGAAAAAAAAAAAAAAAGTTTGTAATTTTCCCGCAACTTGTGGCAAAATATAAAATATTCCATGGACTCAACATGCCTCTCAGCAAATAGCTTGGGGTGTCTACTTTCTAAAATGGGGTCATTTGTGGGGGTTTTGTGCCATCTTGGCATTTTATGGCCTTCAAAACTGTAATAGGTAGTGAGGAGTGAAGTCAAATATTTACGCCCTTAGAAAGCCTGAAGGCGGTGCTTGGTTTTCGGGGCCCCGTACGCGGCTAGGCTCCCAAAAAGTCCCACATATGTGGTATCCCCGTACTCAGGAGAAGCAGCAGAATTTATTTTGGGGTGTCATTTCACATATGCCCATGGCATGTGTGAGCAATATATCATTTAGTGACAACTTTGTGAAAAAAAAAAAAAAAAAAAAAAAGTTTGTAATTTTCCCGCAACTTGTGGCAAAATATAAAATATTCCATGAACTCAACATGCCTCTCAGCAAATAGCTTGGGGTGTCTACTTTCTAAAATGGGGTCATTTGTGGGGGTTTTGTGCCATCTTGGCATTTTATGGCCTTCAAAACTGTAATAGGTAGTGAGAAGTGAACTCAAAAATTTACGCCCTTAGAAAGCCTGAAGGCGGTGCTTGGTTTTCGGGGCCCCGTACGCGGCTAGGCTCCCAAAAAGTCCCACATATGTGGTATCCCCGTACTCAGGAGAAGCAGCAGAATTTATTTTGGGGTGTCATTTCACATACGCCCATAGCATGTGTGAGCAATATATCATTTAGTGACAACTTTGTGTAAAAAAAAAAAAAAAATTTTTTTTTTGTCATTATTCAATCGCTTGAGGCAAAAAAATAAAATATTCAATGGGCTCAACATGCCTCTTATCAATTTCCTTAGGGGGTCTACTTTCCAAAATGGGGTCATTTGGGGGGGTTTTGTACTGCCCTGCCATTTTAGCACCTCAAGAAATGAGATAGGCAGTCGTAAACTAAAAGCTGCGTAAATTCCAGAAAACGTACCTTAGTTTGTAGATGTGACAACTTTTGCGCAAACCAATAAATATACAATTATTGACTTTTTTTTTACCAAAGACATGTGGCTGAATACATTTTGGCCTAAATGTATGACTAAAATTGAGTTTATTGGATTTTTCTAATAACAAAAAGTAGAAAATATCATTTTTTTTCAAAATTTGCGGTCTTTTTACGTTTATATCGCAAAAAATAAAAATCGCAGAGGCAATCAAATACCATCAAAAGAAAGCTCTATTTGTGGGAAGAAAAGGACGCAAATTTTGTTTGGGTACAACATTGCATGACCGCGCAATTACCAGTTAAAGCAGCGCAGTGCCAAAGTGTAAAAAGACCTCTGGTCATTTACCAGCAAAATGGTCCGGTCTGAAAGTGGCTAGGATCTCTGCTAAAAAAAAAAATATATATATATATATATATATATATATATATATATATATATATATATATATATATATATATATATATATATATATATATATATATATATATATATATAATTTTTGGGGGGTCTAAGTGATTTTCTGGCAGAAAATACAGGATTTTTACTTGTAAGCAACAAGTTTTAGAAAAGATTTAGTCTTTAAATGGTTAAACTGAGAACTTCTACACACAGAGAGATGATTTCATTCATTCAGAAGTGTAAACATTTGTATCTTTCTGTTCTTTTCTTGGCAGAGCCCAGAGAGGAGGAAAGTCCTTTCTATGACAACTCGGGCAACTTACACTGACTTCTATTACAGAAGTCATTTCAAAGTCCCGCTGTAGTTCTAAATCAGCTTTTTATCAGCACAATCGGCCGATGCCGATTATTTAAAAAAAAAAAAAAACGGCAAATATCGGCCGATATATCGGTCGACCTCTAATAGTGTGTTACCGATTGTTTTCTTGGTGACTATGGTCCCAGCTGCCTTGAGATCGACGATATTCTCCCATATAGTTCTGGGCTGATTCCTCACCATTCTCAAGACCGTTGAAAGTCCACAAGGTGAGACCTTGCATAAGCTCCAGACCGAGAGAGATTGACAGTCGTATTGTGTTTCTTACATTTGCGAATAATTGCATCAACTGTTGTCACCCTCTCACCAAGCTGCTTGGCGATGGCCTTGGTAGCCCATTCCGGCTTTGTATAGGTCTACAATCTTGTCCATGACCTCCTTGGACAGCTCTTTGGTCTTGGCCACGGTGGGGAGATTGGAATCTGATTGCTTCTCTGGACAGATGTCTTTTTATATAGGTAACAAGCTGAGATTAGGAGCACTCCCCTTTTTAAGAGTGCTCCTAATCTCAGCTCTTTCACCTGTATAGAAGATACCTGGGAGCCAGAAATCGTGCTGATAGGGGATCAAAGACTTATTTCACTCATTAAAATGCAAATCAATTTATAACTTTTTTGAAATGCGTTTTTCTGGATATTTTTCTTATTCTGTCTCTCACTGTTATAATAAACTGACCATTAAAGTGATAGACTGATCATTTCTTTGCCAGTGGGCAAACATATAAAATCAGCCTGGGATCAAATACTTTTTTTTTTTTTTTTTTTCTTGCTGTATACATGAACAGGAAGTGACTGCTGATGTCTTTCTGGTTCACTTGTTGGTTTCCCAGTGCATCCTGGGATATCTCATACCTGCAATGCCCAAAACAAAAGCTAACTGAATAAGTCTCTCGGAAGCTGTGTGCGCTGTAAACGAGCGTTGTCAGACTTCTATGGAGGCTTTGAAGCCTTCTATGGAGGCTTTGAAGTGCTTTGCTTCAAAAATGATCCCCAATGTCAAACACGGCCTGTGACCAGGACTTTGTAAGTCCTGTGGCCTGTGTAAGGTGCCCATTTTTATTTGGTGACAGGAGCTTTGATTGCCATTGAGAGCGCTTTTAAAAAAGAAAAAGCTTGCTTCAAAATGCCATATTTACAAGTGAGAATAAACAAAACCCCTTCTCTTATGTAGCCCTAATGTGTATCTTCACAGATGCAGGACACAGGGTGCTCACCGCTGCCATTACAAGGGCGCGCATCAAATACCATGAATACGTTCTCTCCAGTTTCTATGGTGCCCAATTCAATGCCATGACAAGATGGTAAATGGCGCACTGCACGTCTGAATGCAGGAGGGATGCGGCTGCTGGTATATTTTGAGGGGGGCTGGCTGTGCGTGCATTGTCTGCTGCCTCCCTTCCCAAAAATGGCACCACTGGCAACATCACTCCTGCATTCAGACATGCAGTGCGCCATCTACCCCGTTTGTCATGGCGTTGAGCTGGGCACCACCATAGAAATGGGAGAGAACCTATTCATGGTCACCCCCCCCCCTCGTGGGTCAGTTGGTCACACAGCTGTCAGGTCAGGCTCTGTACAATACTCACAAATCAGGGACTGTCGCTCCTGTCTGCCCATACTCTGCATGGCAGCAGCTCCTCCTCCGTACATCTCTGCTCTCTCTCGGTGGCTGTGAAGTGCTCCAGAGCCTGCCGCCATATCGCCCCCACCTTCTTCCTCCTAAGCCACTGAGCTTGCTTTTCTTTTCGGCCAATTGGGACACGGGTCTCAGGACCAGCTTCCTGACTGGCCGGGAGGAGAATCGGTGTGACAATAGCGTATATTCATTCGCTATTGTCACAAAACTGGGTGGGCTCTGGGTGCAGTGCACTGCGCCCCAAGCCCACCCCTTTTTATTTATTTTTAAGCCTATTGGAGAATCTGGCTCTATTCGCGTGCTTAAAAAAAAAAAAAAAAAAATCTTGATTGGAATCCAAGTGTTTGGCGCCCTGCATGTAGATTAGAGGAGTGGCACCTGTGCACCCCTAATGGACGGGCCGCCACTGGATATTGCTGAGGCTCTCCAGCCGCTGATGCCCACTCTTGGATTCCAATGCCACCCATGATCACCTTGAATGACAGAAGCAGCAATGGTCACTTCCATGTTTCCATACAGCAGTCTTCCTGTAGTGGCAGTTGAGTGAAGTTGGTGGCATGTGAACAGGCCAGCTGTTTGCAGTGTGTGCCAGGGCCGGACATGGCGGCAGGCCAGGGATTACCTCCTCGCACCCCTCCTGGCTGCTGGCTCAGCTCCCCAGCATCTCCTCTAAACTGCTGCTGGCTCAGCGCCTCCTCTCCCTGGCTCATCCTCTCTTCCACCAACACTCTGGTGCCAGGAAACCACCGACTCCGGAGCCCCCACATCCCTGAGCCGGGCCTGCGCCAGAAAAATCCCATGGGAAGGCAGCAGGGTTAATGGGCCACTGGGTATCCCCAGCTGGACTGCACTCTGCTGGCCCCCCCGCTCCTGCTCCACCCCCTGCTTGTCCTCATCCTCCGCTGCCGCCGCTAATCGCGTTTTCCCCCCTAATGATGGCAGTGCTCTGTTGTGTCTGAAGGGCCTACGAGGGCCGAGCCACCTCCACCTTCCCGGCCAAGACCCGGTAACTTGGTGGTGTGATTAGTTGCACCAAATAACCAATTGCGGCTTTGAATTTTTTCTTGTTCAGTTCTAGATTCACCCCATCCATGGTAAACCTTGTATTGCCAAGTTTCACTGCACTTGGGCACTAACCAAGTAGTGCTTGAATCTAAATGGTTGCAAGCGTGGTTTGACCAAGAATTTTCGAGTAGAATTGCCAACAGTGCCGCCCAACGTTCAGCCAGAATCATGTGTATGGCTAGATTTACAGAGGTGTAGGCAACAGGGATTGGACAGGGAGAGGAAGTGGGGGCTGAGAGGAGAGTTCAGAGCCCAGGATTACGCCTAGAATCCTGGTACGAAGGAGGGACTGATGGTTCTACTGGTTTTGATGGAAGAGTTGGGGGAGGAAATAATGAGCTCCTTTTTGGAAAGATTTAGGAAGTGATTTGGCATCTATACTGATATGTTGGTTAGTAATTAATGATGCCCAAATAGATGGAAAGGAGTGAGCGGAGGAGCAGGATTTCGGTTTCGTCACCCTAGAGATGGTATTGGAAGCCATGGGAGGTCATCAGCTGACCAAGGGAAGTGGTGCAGGAGGAGTGACGGTAATTTTGAGGAGGAACGGGTGGACAACTGTATCAAGTGCAGCTGAGAGGTCTAAGCCCTTGTACAAACGGTCGGAGAATCCGTCGGAATGTGTCCTATCGGACCGCGTTGTCGGATAATTCGACTGTGTGTGGTCTGCATCGGACTGTTTCCGTCAGACCCAATTTTCCAACTTGTTGGAAATATTTTCCGACCAACTGGTCCGATAGGACATACTCCGATCATGTGTAGAGAATTTTGATCGGACCAAGTGCCACGCATGCTCAGATCAAATTCCTACATCAAAGCTATTGGCTACTAGCATGAACGTAGTCCCATCGTAACGAAATTACGTCATCACGTTCTGAATGATCGGATTTTTCGACAACTTAGTCCGACCGTGTGTATGCAACAGGACAAGATCCGATGGATTTGGTTGTCGAAATCTCCGACCGTGTGTACAGGGGCTTATAGTATTGTAGACTGAAGGACGATTGTCGGAGGTGGTAGCTCAGACACTTGTAGACCTAGATGGTCTAGAACAGCCTTTCTCAACCTCAACCTGCTAAAAATGACTATTTCTACAACTCGTGATCCATTAGTGTGATGGTCATGGGGAAGAATTCCCCTTTTAGCCCTTGTACACACGATCGGAGATTCCGGCAACCAAATCCGTCGTAGTAATTCCGACGGATTAAATCCGGAAGAGGTCCGGAAGTGATGTTGCATACACACGGTTGGACAAAGTTTTTGGAAAATCCAATTGTACATAACATGATGACGTTATTTCGTTACGACGAGTCTACGTTCAGGCTAGTAGCCAATAGCTTTTGGTCTAGGAATTTGATCTGAGCATGCGTGGCACTTTGTCCGTCGGAGTAGGCTACACATGATTGGAGTATGTCCGATCGGAGCATTTTGTCGGAAAATTTTACCTGCAAGTTGGAAAAGTTGGTCCGTCGGATATTCCGATGGAAACAGTCGGAATATCCGACAAAACGGTCCGATAGGAAATATTCCGTCGAAATCTCCGACCGTGTGTACAAGGGCTAACAGATGACCAAAAAGATCAACGGTGTCAGCGGAAACTTATCTGAGAGGCAGCAATTGCTCATTGCTCAAGGAACACCCTAGCAATCTCTGGAGGAACTCTTAAAGAGGAAGTAAACTCTGATGAGTTTACTTCCTCTTTCATTCCCTGCAAAGGCAAAGCATAATGGATTACTATGCATCGCATCGCATCGCATCGCATCACATAGTCCATTATGTGTCACTTACCTGACACAGGAGCCAGCGAAGTCGCCGCTGTCCCCTGTAGTCTGCCGCATACATCTTGTTGGTGGGGTCTCGCAGCTCCGCCGCTGTCATTCGGCGAAGCCACAATGACGTCGCTCCCGCGCATGCGCATGGGAGCCGACACGCGCGGCAGCTCCGTCGCTGAGAATGCCGCGCTCAGTGCGCCTGCGCGCTGCTGTCTACGGTGCATGCGCCGTAGACAGCGGTGTCTGTTTTCGGGCAAATATCTCCTAAACCATATAGGTTTAGGAGATATTTCTTGGACCTACAGGTAAGCCTTAATCTAGGCTTACCTATAAGTCAAAGTGGTTTGTAAGGGTTTACAACCACTTTAAGGATCCATGGAACCCTGGCTGAGAAACCGCGGTCTAGAAATTTGGCAGGGAATGGGGAAAGGAGATGAGTCTTGCTCAGACTGGTGGAGTCCATTGAGGGCTTTTTAAAGCGATTGTAGTCTCGTGTCATGGGAATTTCAGAGCAGCATGCAGCAGGTGAAGTCCGATCTGATTGGCTTCCTCTTTCAGGAATGATGACCTAAAATACGGAGGCAGGGGTGAAGGGGTGGATGTTGGGTCTGGCAGTGAAGGGGTGAATGTGCGTGAGGCTTTTTATATAAAGAAATCTTCCTCTTCACTTTCTCTTTTCCTTTCCTCTGAGCCGTCCTGTGACCTCCTACGGATGTCTCGGCACACTGTGTTCCGCGGCTGTGCCGGGACTCGTAGACCCTCCATGGCAGGACGCCCAGACCCAATACTTACTTTAGACGTGTGATTGTAGTAGTGGAGGTGGGGAGTTGCCGTGCTGCAGCTGGGAGATGAGAGATTGCAGAAGTTCCTTATCACCCTTTTGAACGGTTTTTGGTTAATGTTGAGTTCTACAGCTAGCTGCGGAATGTAATGCATAGCACAGTGTGCAAGGTTTAGTAGTCTGGGGGTGGGGTAATATGTCTGTGCATAGGTCAGTGTAGAGTTCAGCAGTCTTGGGAATGTAATGTAGAGTTCAGATGTTGGGGGGGGGTGTAGTCTACAGAGTTTAGCAATTGGGGGGGGGGGGAGAATGTAATGTATAGAGTAGAGTAAAGAGTTCAGCAATGAGGGGGGGGGGGGGGGGGGAATGTAATGTATAGCGTAGTGTACAGAGATTAGCAATTGGAGGGAATGTAATGCATAGCATAGTGTACAGAGGCCTGGGGGAGGGGGGTTAATAGGAGAATCCTGCCAATGAGGGTAGATGGAGTCCCCAATATTACACAGAAGATAAGAGAGCAGGACTTTTCATCTCTGTGATCTGTACACTACGCTCCTCTCCTTTTGGTGCTCGCCCCCGTCCTCCCCGCTCCTCTCCTTTTGGTGTTCACCCCCACGTCCTCCCCGCTCCCCTCCTTGGTGTTCACCCCGCTCCTCTCCTTTTGGTGCTCCCCCCCCCCCCCGTCCTCCCCCGCTCCTCTCCTTGGTGTTCACCCCCCGTCCTCCCCCGCCCCTCTCCTTGGTGTTCACCCCCCGTCCTCCCCCGCCCCTCTCCTTGGTGTTCACCCCCCGTCCTCCCCCGCTCCCCTCCTTGGTGCTCGCCCGTCCTCCCTGCTCCTCTCCTTGGTGTTCGCCGCTCCCCTCCTTGGTGCTCGCCCCCCCATCCTCCCTGCTCCCCTCCTTGGTGTTGGCCCCTGCTCCCCTCCTTGGTGTTGGCCCCTGCTCCCCTCCTTGGTGTTGGCCCCTGCTCCCCTCCTTGGTGTTGGCCCCTGCTCCCCTCCTTGGTGTTGGCCCCTGCTCCCCTCCTTGGTGTTGGCCCCTGCTCCCCTCCTTGGTGTTGGCCCCTGCTCCCCTCCTTGGTGTTGGCCCCTGCTCCCCTCCTTGGTGTTGGCCCCTGCTCCCCTCCTTGGTGTTGGCCCCTGCTCCCCTCCTTGGTGTTGGCCCCTGCTCCCCTCCTTGGTGTTCGCCCTCCATCCTCCCTGCTCCTCTCCTTGGTGTTCACACCCCCCCGTCCTCCCCGCTCTCCTCTTTGGTGCGCCCCCTCCCCTCCTCCCCGCTCCCCTCTTTGGTGCGCCTCCTCCCCGCTCCCCTCTTTGGTGCGCCCCCTCCCGTCCTCCCCGCTCCCCTCTTTGGTGCGCCCCCTCCCCTCCTCCCCGCTCCCCTCTTTGGTGCGCCCCCTCCCCTCCTCCCCGCTCCCCTCTTTGGTGCGCCCCCTCCCCTCCTCCCCGCTCCCCTCTTTGGTGCGCGTCCCCCTCCCGTCCTCCTCCCTGCTCCCCTCTTTGGTGCGCCCCCTCCCCTCCTCCCCGCTCCCCTCTTTGGTGCGACCCCTGCCGTCCTCCCTGCTCCACTCCCGGTGCGCTCTCTCCTCCCCTCCCCGGATAGTATAATAATATATTATAGGAGATAAGGGGAACATGGGAAAGCACAGATGTGTCCTTGGGCTGTATGAGAGAAATGTGGAGGTGATCAGCGCTGTGCGTTCCCCTCGCCCGTCTTCTCTCACTATTCCATTACATGTCACTCTGACCCGGAGGACGGCATCTTCTGGAGCCCCCCTCGAGTAGCACAACGGTCAGTTTTATAAAGTGTATATATATATATATATTATAATATAATTTTTTAATCCCTTCTTTATTGCATCTCGGTGCTGACCTTGTGCAGCCGTTTCCTGCCTACAGTCACCCTAATGTTGGCCCACGTATCGGTTTTTTTTTGGGGGGTAAAGCGTTTTTTCCCAAGGGGGACAGCAGTGGCTCATGCCTGGATCATGGGTGTAGAAATGACCATGTGTAGTCTCCATCCATAATCCTTGTAACAAGGTGGTGACCACACAGGAGAGTGGTTGGTGAGGGGGTGGGAAGTGTTGTCACTGTATGGCAGGAAGTGCCTGAGCAGGGACTTTCATGGCGGGATCACCCAGGATTATTTTGGTGAAAAATTTTTTTTTTAAAAATGACAACCACTTGAAGACCAGTGACCTACAACGTTACGTTGCTGGACTTTCATCATTTTGGGATGATATTCTTTAAGCTGAGCTTTTAAATGAACCACAACAGCGCTTCAATGCAATCAATATAAAGTTTACTGACGCCGGATACAATCGCTACAGCAGATCGACACCGAAGTGTGCCGAAAGCTCTTCAATTTAATACAAAACTTTCAGTATTCTTCCCTATCTGCCATGGGATGGAGGAAACCCGAACTTATTACAAGTTGACGGGTTCTCAAGATGAAAGTTGGATCCTTGGACCTGGAAGAACGAGGAACTTTCCGAAAAACATTCTCTCTTCCCAGACTTTATTTTAGAACATACAATAATCATCAATGATTTCTAGATGATTTATGATGATTTATATATATTTTGCTGTATATATATATATATATATATAGATAGATAGATAGATAGATAGATCTATTATATATATATATATATATATATATATTTAGATATTAGATAATGGATATTAGAGAGAGAGATAGTGCTGTGTAAATTTCTGGATCAATATAAATCCTGAATAATAAAAAAAAAAAAATATTTTATATATAATATAAAAATGTATTTTAATTTTATTATTCAGGATTTATATAGCTCCAGCAATTTACGCAGATACGTACGTGTGTGTGTGTGTGTGTGTGTGTGTGTATATATATGTATATATGTGTATATATATATATATATATATATATATATATATATATATATATATATATATATATATATATATATATATATATATATATATATATATATATATATGTGTGTATCTGCGTAAATTGCTGGAGCTGTATAAATCCTGAATAATAAAAAAAATTAAATATATGTAAAATTTCTATCCCTTTCCCACCATGCAGCTTAAGAACATAAAACAACTAATTTTAAAGGGTAACTCCACTTTTGTTTGGGGGGGGAAATAGCAAATAAAGAAGAAAATGGCATAGCACATAACTGTGACACTAATCATATTGTAATTTAATGTTCTTTAAAAATTACCTTTCTTATTTTCAGTCTGCGGCCGCTGTCATTTTCTATAAGACCCCTTTCACACTGGGGCGTTTTTTCTGGCGTTTTTCAGGTGCTTTAGCATTAAAAAAAAGCGCCTGTAAAGCGCTTGAAAGAAGCTGCAACTGCAATCCCAATGTAAAAGCCAGAGTGCTTTCACACTGAGATCCCTTTCACACTGGAGCGTTTTTCAGACGCTTTAGCGTTAAAAAAAAGCGCCCGAAAGAAGCTGCAACTGCAATCCCAATGTAAAAGCCCCGAGTGCTTTCACACTGAGGCGCTGCGCTGGCAGGGCGTCAAAAAAAGTCCCGCAAGCAGCTTCTTTGGAACGGTAAATACACCGCTCCTAAAGTGCCCCTTCCCATTGAACTCAATGGGAAGCGCCTGTAAAGCGCCTGAAAAAACGCTATTGGCAGAAGCCTTTTGTGGGCGCTTTTAACCCTTTATTTGGCCGATAGCAGGGGTTAAAAGCGCCACAATAACGCTCGAAAAATGCTGGTAAAGCGCTGCTAGTTTTAAGCTGCGCTTTACGAGCGTTTTTCAGGCGCTGACATTGTGAAAGGGCTCTTACAGCACTTGGGATTTCACGTTGGGACTGCAGATGAGGCTTCTTTCAAGCGCTTTACAGGCGCTTTTTTTTAACGCTAAAGCGCCTGAAAAAACGCCCCAGTGTGAAAGGGGTCTAAATGCAAAGCAATATGGCTTTATCAAAAGGAAGAATCCGCGCTAACCAGAAAAATGAAGGTGCATTAAAGTGCATCTACCCCTTAATTGATATATGAAATATGTTGTGCAAGTGAATATTGTGAAACTATTTAAGAAACGATGACAAGATGCTGGAACAAAAAAGAAAAAATTTGAATATTCGCTTGTATAAGTGTAAAAGGACTTCAATTGCACAACCTTAGTGTATGAGATAAAAGGGTGAGCAATCGAGAAACGCGTAACCCCTAGGTGAGTGACTGAATACCCAAAGTAATTAGTGAGTAATCAGGTGTGCCACTCATCGAATTGCCTACAAGATGAATCAAAAAAAATCACTGTGTATATATAAATTAAAGCGGGATTCCACCCTAAAGTGGAACCTCCGCTGATCGGAACCCTCCCCCCCCTCCGGTGTCACAATTGACACCTTTCAGGGGGGAGGGGGTGGAGATACCTGTCAAAAACAGGTATTTACACCCTCTTCCGGGCATAGACTCCCACGGGAGTCTACGCCATTTCCTGCCCTGCCGCGCTGTCTGCTGGGACACACACGGGTCCCAGTGACAGCGCGGAGATTTCCTATTGCGCCGCGCGAGTCGCGCATGCGCAGTAGGGAACCGGGAAGTGAAGCCGATTCGCTTCACTTCCTGATTCCCTCACCTAGAATGGTGGCGGCAGCAGCCGAGGGCCGAGCGATCGATCGGCCTCGGCATCGCTGGACCCCGGGACAGGTGAGTGTCCATTTATTAAAAGTCAGCAGCTGCAGTATTTATAGCTGCTGGCTTTTAATATTTTTTTTTTTTTTTTTTTTTGGTGGAATCCCTCTTTAAATATAGTTACATATTTAGATAAATAAATTTGCTATTAAATACAAATCAATGTTAATGACATCCAGAAACCTCGCTGTAGGAAAGAGAATAAACCACTGTAACAAAAAGTCGGTATTTTGACACAAAGTCAGCAAAATCTTTTGCGATGTAGCAAAGGTAGCCGGCAGTGTAACATTGTAGCAAATATCCTCCTTCCTATAGAACCAGCACACATTGAATTAGCAGAAATCAGCCAAAAAAAAATGAATTGCGGCCGAGTGACCGCTTACCAGATCCGTATGATAGAAATCACATAAGCGTGTATGGGGGGTGGACCCTCTGCAATGGGGGAGGGTGGACCCTCTGCAATGGGGGGGGGGGTGGACCCTCTGCAATGGGGGGGGGGGTGGACCCTCTGCAATGGGGGGGGGGGTGGACCCTCTGCAATGGGGGGGGGGGGTGGACCCTCTGCAATGGGGGGGGGGGTGGACCCTCTGCAATGGGGGGGGGGTGGACCCTCTGCAATGGGGGGGGGGTGGACCCTCTGCAATGGGGGGGGGTGGACCCTCTGCAATGGGGGGGGGTGGACCCTCTGCAATGGGGGGGGGGTGGACCCTCTGCAATGGGGGGGGGGGTGGACCCTCTGCAATGGGGGGGGGGTGGACCCTCTGCAATGGGGGGGGGGTGGACCCTCTGCAATGGGGGGGGGTGGACCCTCTGCAATGGGGGGGGGTGGACCCTCTGCAATGGGGGGGGGGTGGACCCTCTGCAATGGGGGGGGGGTGGACCCTCTGCAATGGGGGGGGTGGACCCTCTGCAATGGGCGATTGTCTACTTCCAATCCCTCAGCAAGGTTCATCCACTCCTCGGACACGCAGCGGTCTCGCTCAGCACTCGTCTGCACCCCGCACTCCCGCCGCTTCAGAGACCGCGGACACACCGGGGGTCTCTCTCTCTCAGGTTCACCGTATGGGGCAGAAAAAGGAATTGTATAGTGCAATAGTGTTTTTAACTAGGAGGCTTCTTTATTGCAATATAGAAAAAAAGAGTCCATAAAAATTGACAGCCAAGTGGTGTAGAAAACAGGCGACCAAATATGTAAAAAAAAAGCGATATATCGATATAAAAACTGCAGCTAGCTTGGCTTGAGCCTCTAGGGCAGTGATGGCGAACCTTGGCACCCCAGATGTTTTGGAACTACATTTCCCATGATGCTCCACTACACTGCAGAGTGCATGAGCATCATGGGAAATGTAGTTCCAAAACATCTGGGGTGCCAAGGTTCACCATCACTGCTCTAGGGGTTGCTTTCTCTGGTGGGGGAGACAGAGATCCGTGTTCTTGCTTAGTAGAAACACAAGATCTCCCTCTACTCCTGTCACAGAATGGTGATCTGCCTTGTTTACATGTCTACATCTCCTCCCGCGAATGATTGACGGGTCTCTGATTGGCTCCTGCTGTGTCCAATGACAGCGGGGGGGGGGGGGGCACGCCCCCCGACCCAGTGCACAAAATCATGTACAGGTATGTGATTACGCACAGGAGAGGCCAGTATATCTGCATGGGGTGGTCCATAAGAGGTTAATATTTAAAGCGGTTCTTCACCCTAAAGGGGAAGTTCCGCTAATCTGATTTCCCCCCCCCCCCCCCTCCGGTGCCACAATCGGCACCTTTCAGGGGGGAGGGGGGTGCAGTTACCTGGTATCTGCACCCACTTCCAGCCAGACGCGCCCCCCCCCCCCCCCCGTTGTGTTCTGGGAAATACACAGTTCCCAGAGACACAGCGGGGGACCATAAGAGACGCGCAGCGCGACTCGCGCTTGCGCAGTAGGGAACCGGGCAGTGAAGCCCTCATGCTTCACTTCCCGATTCCCTGACAGAGGATGGCGGCGGTTGCAGCAGAGAGACGAGCGATCGCTCGTCATCTGCCGCCGACATCGCTGGAACCTGGGACAGGTAAGTGTGATTTTTATTAAAAGTCAGCAGCTGCAATATTAGTAGGTGCTGGCTTTTAATATTTTTATTTTAGGTGCAGAACCGCTTTAAGTGGTGGTTCCACCCAAAAAAAAAAAAAAAAAGCTTAAAATTCAGAAAAAATAAATAAATAAATAATTGGAAAAAATATTTTTTTACTCACCTCTAAATGCCTGTTGCTTGGGGATCCCTCGTAGTCTGCCTCCTTCAGTACCCAGGCACTGCCACCACTCCGTCTGGTGGTCCCACCTTCATCGGGCACTGCCACCACTCCTTCTAATGGTCCCACCTTCATCGGGCACTGCCACCACTCCTTCTAATGGTCCCACCTTCATCGGGCACTGCCACCACTCCTAATGGTCCCACCTTCATCGGGCACTGCCACCACTCCTTCTAATGGTCCCACCTTCACCAGGCACTGCCACCACTCCGTCTAATGGCCCCACCTTCATCGGGCACTGCCACCACTCCTTCTAATGGTCCCACCTTCATCGGGCACTGCCACCACTCCTTCTAATGGTCCCACCTTCATCGGGCACTGCCACCACTCCTTCTAATGGTCCCACCTTCATCGGGCACTGCCACCACTCCTTCTAATGGTCCCACTTTCATCGGGCACTGCTACCACTCCTTCTAATGGTCCCACTTTCATCGGGCACTGCCACCACTCCTTCTAATGGTCCCACCTTCATCGGGCACTGCCACCACTCCTTCTAATGGTCCCACCTTCATCGGGCACTGCCACCACTCCTTCTAATGGTCCCACCTTCATCGGGCACTGCCACCACTCCTTCTAATGGCCCCACCTTCATCGGGCACTGCCACCACTCCATCTAATGGCCCCACCTTCATCGGGCACTGCCACCACTCCTTCTAATGGTCCCACCTTCATCGGGCACTGCCACCACTCCATCTAATGGCCCCACCTTCATCGGGCACTGCCACCACTCCATCTAATGGCCCCACCTTCATCAGGCACTGCCACCACTCCATCTAATGGCCCCACCTTCATCGGGCACTGCCACCACTCCTTCTAATGGTCCCACCTTCATCGGGCACTGCCACCACTCCATCTAATGGCCCCACCTTCATCAGGCACTGCCACCACTCTGTCTAATGATCCCCACCATCTGTACAGCCCCTCCCACCAGCCATGATCTGCCTGTATTGCATAGAGAACCACAGAGACCCATCGTTGTCATTGGGTGTTAAAAAAAAAAAAAAAAAAAAAAAAGTGTAATAATAAAACCACAAATGTTTTATTGATTCAAGGACTTTTACAGCAATGATCGGGTTCAGCGAGCGTTCTCTACATTCCTTATCAGTGTCGTCTCCCCCCCCCCCCCCCCCCCAACGGATCTCCTCTGACACGGCCAAGGTCTCCGCATTGCACAACATCTGATGTCCTGGCTGTGGGGGATGGGCGTCTGCGGCTTTTATAGAGAGTCCCAGTGCACATTACCACTTATTCTCTTTTCCTGTATGTCGGGTGTAATTCTCGGTATCTGTTCTTATTCTGTATATATGGACTCTGCACAGTACTACTTCTCTTGTCCTGTATGTCGGGTGTAATTCTCGGTATTTGTTCTTATTCTGTATGTATGGACTCTGCACAGTACTACTTCTCTTGTCCTGTATGTCGGGTGTAATTCTCGGTATTTGTTCTTATTCTGTATGTATGGACTCTGCACAGTACTACTTCTCTTGTCCTGTATGTCGGGTGTAATTCTCGGTATCTGTTCTTATTCTGTATGTATGGACTCTGCACAGTACTACTTCTCTTGTCCTGTATGTCGGGTGTAATTCTCGGTATTTGTTCTTATTCTGTATGTATGGACTCTGCACAGTACCACTTCTCTTGTCCTGTATGCCGGGTGTAATTCTCGGTATTTGTTCTTATTCTGTATGTATGGACTCTGCACAGTACTACTTCTTCTCTTGTCCTGTATGTCGGGTGTAATTCTCGGTATCTGTTCTTATTCTGTATGTATGGACTCTGCACAGTACTACTTCTCTTGTCCTGTATGTCGGGTGTAATTCTCGGTATTTGTTCTTATTCTGTATGTATGGACTCTGCACAGTACTACTTCTTCTCTGTCCTGTATGTCGGGTGTAATTCTCGGTATCTGTTCTTATTCTGTATGTATGGACTCTGCACAGTACTACTTCTCTTGTCCTGTATGTCGGGTGTAATTCTCGGTATCTCTTCTTATTCTGTATGTATGGACTCTGCACAGTACCACTTCTCTTGTCCTGTATGTATGGACTCTGCACAGTACCACTTCTCTTGTCCTGTATGTCGGGTGTAATTCTCGGTATCTGTTCTTATTCTGTATGTATGGACTCTGCACAGTACCACTTCTCTTGTCCTGTATGTCGGGTGTAATTCTCGGTATCTGTTCTTATTCTGTATGTATGGACTCTGCACAGTACTACTTCTCCTGTACTCGTTGTCGTCTTACTGATATAAAAATCTGATAGAGAACGATTTCCTGCCCCTCCACCCTCCGATTATCTGATGGTTGAAGGAAGTGGGTTGAATGGCGGAGGGAACGATCGTTACCAGGAAGGAAGTTCTGAGAGTTTTAAAAGTTCATTTAAAGTTGATCTAAAAATTCTAACTTCTATGTTGAAGTTCTGCTAAAAATAGAGCAGTAATAATAATAGTCTGATGGGCGGCGACTTGCCTTCTACACCAACCAGAGAATCTTCATCGGCCGTCACCTCTGGGAACATGAGGTGACCACCTTTAGCTGGCACTTGGTTGGGGCGGTGGCCCTATAGCCAGAGTGTCCATATCGCAACAAAGGGAGGCGTTTCCTGAGCCAATGGGGCACTGGTGCCACATGCACCATAACAACCAATGATGCTGTGTGGGTCAGTCTCCTGCACCATAGTAACTGAAGACGCTATGCAGACTGCACCATAACAACCATTGAAGCGTGGTGATCCAGCTGCTTGCACCATAACCAGTGATGCTGTGTGGCTTGGCAACCTGTGTCCTAGCGACCAGTGATGCCTATCCGCCTGCACCATAGTAACAACCAGTGACGCTGGCGTAAACCACCCCCCCCATCATTGGTAGGAATTGTGCCCTGTTGTTGGCATCGTTGGTAGGAATTGTGCCCCATGGTTGGCGTCGTTGGTAGGAATTGTGCCCCATTGTTGGCGTCGTTGGTAGGAATTGTGCCTCATTGTTGGCGTCGTTGGTAGGAATTGTGCCTCATTGTTGATGTCGTTGGTAGGAATTGTGCCCCATTGTTGGTGTCGTTGGTAGGAATTGTGCCCCATCGGTGGGCGTCGTTAGTAGGAATTGTGCCCCATCGGTGGGCGTCGTTAGTAGGAATTGTGCCCCATCGGTGGGCGTCGTTAGTAGGAATTGTGCCCCATCGGTGGGCGTCGTTGGTAGGAATTGTGCCCCATTGTTGGCGTCGTTGGTAGGAATTGTGCCCCATTGTTGGCGTCGTTGGTAGGAATTGTACCTCATTGTTGACGTCGTTGGTAGGAATTGTGCCCCATTGGTGGCGTCGTTGGTAGGAATTGTGCCCCATTGGTGGTGTCGTTGGTAGGTATTGTGCCCCATTGTTAGCGTCGTTGGCAGGAATTGTGCCCCATTGTTGGCGTCGTTGGTAGGAATTGTGCCCCATCGGTGGGCCTCGTTGGTAGGAATTGTGCCCCATTGTTGGCGTCGTTGGTAGGAATTGTGCCTCATTGTTGGCGTCGTTGGTAGGAATTGTGCCTCATTGTTGGCGTTGTTGGTAGGAATTGTGCCTCATTGTTGGCGTCGTTGGTAGGAATTGTACCTCCATTGTTGGCATCGTTGGTAGGAATTGTACCTCATTGGTGGTGTCGTTGGTAGGAATTGTGCCCCATTGTTGGCGTCGTTGGTAGGAATTGTGCCCCATTGTTGGCGTCGTTGGTAGGAATTGTGCCCCATTGGTGGCGTCGTTGGTAGGAATTGTGCCCCATTGGTGGCGTCGTTGCTAGGAATTGTGCCCCATTGGTGGCGTCGTTGCTAGGAATTGTGCCCCATTGGTGGCGTCGTTGCTAGGAATTGTGCCCCATTGGTGGCGTCGTTGCTAGGAATTGTGCCCCATTGGTGGCGTCGTTGCTAGGAATTGTGCCCCATTGGTGGCGTCGTTGCTAGGAATTGTGCCCCATTGGTGGCGTCGTTGCTAGGAATTGTGCCCCATTGGTGGCGTCGTTGCTAGGAATTGTGCCCCATGGTGGCGTCGTTGCTAGGAATTGTGCCCCATTGGTGGCGTCGTTGCTAGGAATTGTGCCCCATTGGTGGCGTCGTTGGTAGGAATTGTGCCCCATTGGTGGCGTCGTTGGTAGGAATTGTGCCCCATTGGTGGCGTCGTTGGTAGGAATTGTGCCTCATTGGTGGCGTCGTTGGTAGGAATTGTGCCTCATCGGTGGCGTCGTTGGTAGGAATTGTGCCCCATCGGTGGGCGTCGTTGGTAGGAATTGTGCCCCATCGGTGGGCGTCGTTGGTAGGAATCGTGCCCCATCGGTGGGCGTCGTTGGTAGGAATTGTGCCCCATCGGTGGGCGTCGTTGGTAGGAATTGTGCCCCATCGGTGGGCGTCGTTGGTAGGAATTGTGCCATCGGTGGGCGTCGTTGGTAGGAATTGTGCCCCATCGGTGGGCGTTGTTGGTAGGAATTGTGCCCCTTCGGTGGGCGTCGTTGGTAGGAATTGTGCCCCATTGGTGGGCAGGAATTGTGCCCCATGGTTGGGCGTCGTTGGGTAGGAATTGTGCCCCAGGGTTGGGCGTCGTTGGGTAGGAATTGTGCCCCATGGGTTGGGCGTCGTTGGGTAGGAATTGTGCCCCATGGGTTGGGCGTCGTTGGGTAGGAATTGTGCCCCCATCGTTGGAGAATACAATAGCACCTCAAGGGCCACAGTTTGGAGAGCACTGTTTTGAGCAGAATGTTGTATGGTGTGTGTGGCTTCATGTTGAGAGATGAGATCCATTGATGGAACCCTGAGTGACCTTCATAGATGTGTGTGTGTGTGTGTGTGTGTGTGTGTGTGTGTGTGTTTTTGAACTTGTATCTACTCATTGACTGCACCTTGTGTAACCCTAGAGCCCTGACCTCGGAACATTGTCCAATCACAGAATAGATACAAGTTGCGGCGTGTGCTGCACGAGGTCCTCACCGAGTCTCGTTTGCGGCCGGATGACACACTTGGCTGAATGTAAACAGGAAAGTGAAACTCTTCTCTCCAGTTACATTTTCTTTTCTTTTTTCTTTCACAAGAAAACCTCGTCTGGTCTGCCAGACGCAACAAAATCTGCGGGTTCCACCATTTACCTGCCAGGCTGGGTTTGTCCCTCTTTTTTGTCACATTTTCTGTCCCTTTTTTTTTTTTTTTTTTTGTTATTTAGAATTTTTCTTTTTGGTGAGACGCTCCTAGTGTAAGGGTGGTTTCTCCTCCCCCAGAACAATGCTGAAGACACGGCTTATCTCATTGCAGCACTGAGATCGCTCGGGTGAGTCGGTGATGAAGGCAGATCCCCAATTCAAAGTCGGTGGGGGGAAGAAATCTGAAACGAGAGCACAATTTCTACAAAAAAGGTAAGAATCTGCAACAATGTTGCTGACATCGCTGCAAGTATATTTTTATTTGGTGGGGGGAGATGTTGATGGGGGTGTGGGGGGGGGGAGATGTTGATGTGGGGGGGGGGGGGGAAGATGTTGGTGGGGTGATGGTGGTGGGAATGGGGGCTATCCTATTTAATAAAGTATGTGTTTGGGTGGGGGAGGGTCTTACCTCCCCCTTTTTTATTTTATTTTTTATTTTAATTTTTTTATATTATTTATTATTATTATTATTATTATTATAGTTTTATTTTTTATTTTGATTTTTTTTATATTATTATTATATTTTTTATTTTTTAGTTTAATTTTTTTATATTATAATAATAATAATAATAATAATAAATAATATAAAAAAATAAAAAATAAATAAAATAATAATAATAATATTTTATTTTTTATTATTATTTTTTTTTTTTTTGCTAAACCTACTCAATCCATCCAGATGTCTCCATCTCAAGAACATGCACTAATTGACTTGTAGTCCTAGTCCAGTGATGGAGAACCTTGGCACCCAAGATGTTTTGGAACTACATTTCCCATGGTTCTCCACTACTCTGCAGAGTGACTGAACTTCATGGGAAATGTAGTTCCAGAACATCTGGGGTGCCAAGGTTCACCATCACTGCCCTAGGATAAGAACCGGGAGGGCCAATTGGAGTCTTTGGCTTCATTCACACCCGAGTGTCACATTTTTGAGCATTTTCTGGGGTGTTTTGTATACATGTTTATGAGCTTTGGTGGTTTTTAATTAGCCAATAGGAGAAAAATATCTATTTTGTTACTGTTTTGTGATGTTTTTTGAACCCCCCCCCCCCCCCCCTTCTTTTTTTTTTTTTTTTTTTTGATTTATTATTTTCACTTTATTTTTGTTGGGGGTTAATTTTTAATTATTTTTTATCTACTTTATTTCTTTTGTTAGATTGGGGTTAATATTATACTTAAGGGCTGGGGTTAGAGCTTGTGTGTGTGTTTTTTTTTTTTTTTTTTTTTTTTTTTTTTTTTATTATTATTGCATTTGAGCAGGAAAACCTGCAACAAAACGCTTGGAAAAATGCCCCAATCTGCCCGATTTTGATTTTTTCCTGCAGAGCTGATCCATTCAGAGCACATTACAGGGGGCAGATCAGGGGACATGGCGGGGGCAGATCATGGGGCAGATCAGGGGACATGACATGGGGCAGAGCACATGACAGGGGACGTGACATGGGGATGGGGGCACACGACGGGGCACATTTCTGTCCATGAATGGTATATGTTGGGTGGAGCACTACTTTTTACAAGTGGATTTCTTGCAATAGACCTGCAGTCCTCCTGTGTCTCTCTGTATCCTAAAACTGTCAATTTTACAGCAACTGGAAGATAAACAGAAGCAAAATATTAAAGCGGGAGTCCGCCGGGAGCCCGCGCGTTTTTTTTTTTTTTTTTTTTTTTTAAAGTCAGCAGCTACAAATACTGCAGCTGCTGACTTTTAAAATAAGGACACTTACCCACCCAGCGCGCCCGCGATGTCGGCACCCGAAGCCGATCGCTAGGTCGTCTGTCGGGTGCTGCCGCCGCCATCTTGGGTATGGGAATCAGGAAGTGGAGCCTTTCGGCTTCATTTCCCGGTTCCCTACTGCGCATGCGCGAATCGCGCTGCGCAATAAGGACGGTCCCCGCTGCCTCTGGGATCTGTGTGTTTCCCAGCAGGCAGCGGGGCACTTGCGGGAAGGGGCGGGCACTTGCGGAAAGGGGCGTAAGTTACGCCCCTTTCCGCAGAGAGCTATCCCGGAAGTGGGTGCAGTTACCTGGATTATCCAGGTAACTGCACACCCCTCCCCCCTGAAAGGTGCCGATTGTGGCACCGGAGGGGGGGGGGGGATTCCGATGAGCGGAAGGTCCACTTTAGGGTGGACCTCCGCTTTAAGTCATCAGCTGTCAGTTTCCCTTTAATGCGAAACTCTCATCTATTTTGTTTAGACTCGGCTCGTATTGTTCCTAATATACAATGCAAATCTCTTATACGTGTCGCTGGTTTTCCGATTTTTTTTTTTTTTTTTTATTTTTTTTTTTTTTTTTGGCATATGGCTCTGATCAGCCATGCTGGAAGCACCGTGTATTTATTTTGTTCTTGACCTGCATGCTGCCAGATAACGATCCGCTCCTGAGGAAGTCTGTGAGAGGGCGGAGTCAGTGATGTCATGGAGCTTTCCAGAGAGACCAGGGATGTCAGAGGAAATAGACGCACGGGTCTCTGCACCCTCATAGAGAATAAGTGGGTGTGGTGTGGTGGTTTTTATTTATTTAATTTTTTTTTTACTTTCTTTTTGTGTGGTGGTTTTTATTTTATTTTTTATTTTATTTTTTTATTTATATATTTTTGTGTGCGGTGGGTATTTATTTTTTTTTTTTTTTTTTTACATTTTCATTTATTTTTGTGTGTGGTGTGGTAGGGGTTTTTTTTTTTTTTTATTTTTTTTATTTTTTTTTCTCCAGTGTTTTGGACCTTCGAGCTACAAAAAACGCTGAGGTGTGATTGGGCCCTGAGAGAGAAGGCAGCGTTTCTGACGTTCTCGGTGTCTGTAGGAAGCAGAATTCTGTGTTTTTCTGGTGGATTTATTGATGTGGATTCCTATCGTGCCAAACTAAATAAATACCACAAATGTTTGTTGTATTTTCCGTGTGCGGCACACAAACCTGTCTGACAGCCCCGTCCTCTATCCTCCGTATCCGTCTGTTACCGCGGTATTAACCCCACAAAAAAAACACTATTGTACTGCGATCATTACATGGGACGGCTGCGTTTTTTCTTTTATTATATAATTTTTTTTTTTTTTTTTTTTTAGGCTTTCTCTCCTCCTATTTTCACCTGGTGATCCAGCCAGAAAGTCTGTTTTCTCAACAGAACAATCATTCCTGAAAATAAATCGGTAACGCCCCCTTTTCTCCCACTGCTCTGTTCAAACCAGGCATTTTTCACGCGTTTTTCTAGTCCAATGTCTGGTTTCCTGACTCCCAGCATGCACCAGTGAAACGTGGACACCTCACTCCTAAAATGCAATTATTATTATTTATTTATTTTAAATGCTTTTCTGCTGCATTTTCTGCTTGCCTGACTCGCAGCAATGGACATGTGACTCAAAAACCGCAGGCACAGTGCGTTTTTAATGCCTTTTAGTGATGCATAATTATTATTTTTTTTTTTAACGCATCAAAAATGCACTGTGGTTGCGGTTTTTGAGTCGCATGTCCATTTCTGAGAGTCAGGCAAGCAGAAAATGCATTTTTTTTTTGTTAATTGCATTTTTGGAGCATTTCTTGAGTCACACGTCCATTGCTGCGAGTCGGGCAACCAAAAAACACACTAGTAATACGTACATTTTTTATTAATGATAATAAATATATATTATTATATATATATATATTTTTTTTTTTTTCCTGGTTGCCTGACTCCCAGCATGCAGCTGTGAGACTTGGTCATGTGACTCGATAATAAAAAAAAAACGCAACCCGCAGTGCATTTTTGAAGCGTTTTTCATGTTTGCGGTGGGTTTTCTGGTTTCCTGACTCCCACCAATGGACATTTTTTATTTTTATTTATTTATTTTTTTTAATGCATTTTCTATTCATTGCAATGAGGAGATTTTGGCTTTGGTGCGATTTTTGAAAAGCGCACCAAAGATGCATCAATCGGGACTTTTCAAAAACGCACCGAACCCGCAGCACAGTGTTGTGAGGAGTCCTATAGGATTCCAAAGGGAACCCTTTTTTAAATTTTTTTAAAACGCAGTTGAAATGCATCGGTGTGAAAAGGGTCCTTAAGAGTGTTGAGACAAACAATTTAGCACTGACCAGGGGTGCTTACAATGATTAGCTTTTATTTATTGATCTAAAATCTTTATCCCAAATAGAAACTGTTTGTTGTAACTGATTTATAAAGTGTGTTGGAGTTTGGCTTCAATGTAATGTATCTAAATCTGCTAATACATCTAACACTGACTGACAATTCTGCTCTCCAAAGGTGCCCCCTGTGCTCCTTGATCCAGAGTGGGGCGCTCTAATTCAGGAGGTGTTACTGGCCAGATCACTGGGGGGGAAAGAAGGCTAATGCGGCCAACACATCTAATGACTGTTGAGCTGCAGTATATGAAGTTCTTGGTGCTTGGCTTTAATATCCTTTTAAATACATGCCTATTGGCCACTTTACCCCCTTCCTGCCTGCCCAGGCCAATATATATATATATATATATATATATATATATATATATATATATATATATATATATATTTATTCTCTGCTTTTAACAGCTGCTTAGTTTCCTTTTTTTTAGTATATATTTTTTTATTTTTTCTATTTTTAAATAAAGTACTATTATTTACACTCGCACTGTATTTCTGTGTGAATTCTGCTACCAGAGCTGTTGGATTGCTCTGGCGCTGAGTATTGTATACACTCCTTCCTCTTATATATATATAATTTTTTTTTTCACAAATGGAGCTTTCTCTTGGTGGTATTTAATCATCTCTGGAGTTTTAAATTTTTTGCTAAATAAATGAAAATAACCTTTTTTTTTTTTAAAGAGAATATATATATATATATTTATATTATAAAAAAAAAAATTTTAAATAACATTTTTCAAATAAGTAATTTTTCACTGTGGGGGGGGGGGGGGGGCGGGGGGTTGGGCACTGTTGGGGCAACATTGGTGAGTACTGTTGGGGGGGCACTGTTGACACAGCACTCATGGGCACTGTTGGGGTGGCAATGAGGCAGCACTGGTGGGCACTGTTGGGGCAGCCCTGTTGGGGGGCAGCACTGGTGGGAACTGTTGGGGGGCAGCACTGGTGGGAACTGTTGGGGGGCAGCACTGGTGGGAACTGTTGGTGGGCACTGTTGGGGGCAGCACTGTTGGGGGGAGGGGGCACTGTTGGGGGGTGACGTGACCGTGCCGCATGCGCACATCACAGGAAGCATTTTTGTATGGGAGAGAGAATGTGACGGACCCTATTAAAAGCTATTCAGACAGCGTTTTTTTTTTTTTATTAATTTAGCAAAAAAAAAAACAGCGGTAATTGAATACCACAAAAAAATCTTTATTTGTGTGAAAATGATAAAATGTCATATGAGTACAGTGTAGCATGACCGCCCAATTGTCATTCAAAGTGCGACGGAGCTGTAAATTGGCCTGGGCAGAAGGGGGGGGTTAAAGTGCCCTGTACTGAAGGGGGTTAAAGTCAAAACTGTATGGCCACAATATAGAGATGGGATCGCTGCAGTGCATTGGTATCGGGTTCACATAAACTTTTGGTTTGCTTTAGGAAGCAGCATGGTGGTTAGGAGAGGGGCTTGGTCAGGGTTACCTTTTTTTTTTTTTTTTTGTTTGTTTTTTTTTTTTGTGTTTTTGTTTTTCTCTTGTTTTTAATTTAATTTTAATTATTTTTGTTGTTGTTTTTACGTCTACACTACAAGAAGTACTTGAGATCTAAAAAAGGAAAAAAAAAAAACACCTGGAGGGTACAGGGATAATTGCTGCCTGTAACGCTCTTACTATTTTTTTTGTTTCTGGAATAAGCAATAAAAAATGTAATAAACAAACAAAACGCTCTTCCTGTGGGGACCACGCTGGGCGCACTGGACCACGCTGGGCGCACTGTAGCCATGGAGGAGCGGCGTTGTCACCTTAAGTCAGCAGCGTTGTCCAAATTCCCCCCCCCCCCACTCCGTTTTTACTTTCCTGAGCCCCTTCATCTCTTCGCCAGAGACGTGCTCTCTCCCTCTCTCCACAGGCTCCTGGCTTTTGATTGGATAGATTGATAGCAGTGCAGCCATTGGCTCCCGCTGCTGTCAATCAAATCTGATAATGGGGGGCAGGGCCAAGTCCAGCATTCGTGTCTATGGACGCCTAATGCTGGAATCAGGAGCGTGCCCGCAAGGTAACCCCCCGCCCGGGAGGGCGCTTCACCTAGGGGGTTATCTGATGCGGGGAGGAGCCACCGAGGGACCCCAGAAGACGATCATTTACAATCACTTTGATAGGACCATCTATCAGAAGTCCAATCGATACCCTGGTCAGATGCCGCTGTTGGTCTGAGGATTGTCCAGCATGGGGCTCCCAGCGTCAACATTGATTGGGGGGAAGGTTTTGTCACCTTCATCTGGGGGGTCTGATGACATTTATTGTGTGTGTGTGTGTGTGTGTGTGGCCGGTTTGGCTCCATCCAACACTGACAATATGAAGGCCGCAGGCTTTTCCTTTTTGGGCTAAAGATTCTATATAAAATAATAAAAGCTGACCTGTGTAAGCACCCCTCTCACTGCTAAATGGTTTGTCCCAACCTTCTATAACTGCCATTATTTTATTTTTTATTCTGGACAGTTTGGTCTGTTAGAGGCAAATATCAGACTTGCTGGCTGGACCAGCAGGTAATATGGGGGGGGGGGGTTGGTATTTGTTTGTGTGGGTGCTGTGTGTTTGTGTGTGTGTGTGGTCCTGTGTGTGTGTTTGTTTTGTGTGTGGTCCTGTGTGTGGGTGCTGTGTTTTGTGTGGGTGCTGTGTTTTGTGTGGGTGCTGTGTTTTGTGTGGGTGCTGTGTTTTGTGTGGGTGCTGTGTTTGTGTGGGTGCTGTGTGTGTGTGTGGGTGCTGTGTTTTGTGTGGGTGCTGTGTGTGTGTGTGGGTGCTGTGTGGTGTGTGGGTGCTGTGTGTGTGTGTGGGTGCTGTGTGTGTGTGTGGGTGCTGTGTGTGTGTGTGTGGGTGCTGTGTGTGTGTGTGTGTGTGTGTGTGTGGGTGCTGTGTGTGTGTGTGTTGGGTGCTGTTGTGTGTGGGTGCTGTCTGTGTGTGGGTGCTGTCTGTGTGTGGGTGCTGTCTGTGTGTGGGTGCCTGTCTGTGTGTGGGTGCTGTCTGTTTGTGTGTGTGCTGTCTGTTTGTGTGTGTGCTGTCTGTTTGTGTGTGTGCTGTCTGTTTGTGTGTGTGCTGTCTGTTTGTGTGTGTGCTGTCTGTTTGTGTGTGTGCTGTCTGTTTGTGTGTGTGGCTGTCTGTTTGTGTGTGTGCTGTCTGTTTGTGTGTGTGCTGTCTGTTTGTGTGTGTGCTGTCTGTTTGTGTGTGTGCTGTCTGTTTGTGTGTGTGCTGTCTGTTTGTTTGTGTGTGTGTGTGGGTGCTGTCTGTTTGTGTGTGTGCTGTCTGTGTGTGTGTGCTGTCTGTGTGTGTGTGCTGTCTGTGTGTGGGTGCTGTCTGTGTGTGGGTGCTGTCTGTGTGTGGGTGCTGTCTGTGTGTGGGTGCTGTCTGTGTGTGGGTGCTGTCTGTGTGTGGGTGCTGTGTCTGTGTGTGGGTGCTGTCTGTGTGTGGGTGCTGTCTGTGTGTGGGTGCTGTCTGTGTGTGGGTGCTGTCTGTGTGTGGGTGCTGTCTGTGTGTGTGGGTGCTGTCTGTGTGTGTGTGTGCTGTCTGTTTGTGTGTGTGCTGTCTGTTTGTGTGTGTGCTGTCTGTTTGTGTGTGTGCTGTCTGTTTGTTTGTGTGTGTGTGTGTGTGTGGGTGCTGTCTGTTTGTGTGTGTGTGTGCTGTCTGTTTGTGTGTGTGCTGTCTGTTTGTTTGTGTGTGTGTGTGGGTGCTGTCTGTTTGTTTGTGTGTGTGTGTGGGTGCTGTCTGTTTGTTTGTGTGTGTGTGTGGGTGCTGTCTGTTTGTTTGTGTGTGTGTGTGGGTGCTGTCTGTTTGTGTGTGTGTGTGTGTGTGGGTGCTGTCTGTTTGTGTGTGTGCTGTCTGTGTGTGCTGTCTGTTTGTTTGTGTGTGTGTGTGCTGTCTGTTTGTGTGTGTGCTGTCTGTTTGTGTGTGTGCTGTCTGTTTGTGTGTGTGCTGTCTGTTTGTGTGGGTGCTGTCTGTTTGTGTGTGTGGGTGCTGTCTGTGTGTGTGTGTGTGGGTGCTGTCTGTTTGTGTGTGTGTGTGTGTTGTGTGTGGGTGCTGTCTGTTTGTGTGTGTGGGTGCTGTCTGTTTGTGTGTGTGGGTGCTGTGTGTGTGTGTGTGTGTGGGTGCTGTCTGTTTGTGTGTGTGTGTGTGTGTGTGGGTGCTGTGTGTGTGTGGGTGCTGTGTGTGTGTGGGTGCTGTGTGTGTGTGGGTGCGTGTGTGTGTGTGTGTGTGTGGGTGCTGTCTGTGTGTGTGTGTGTGGGTGCTGTCTGTGTGTGTGTGTGTGTGGGTGCTGTCTGTGTGTGTGTGTGTGTGGGTGCTGTCTGTGTGTGTGTGTGTGGGTGCTGTCTGTGTGTGTGTGTGTGGGTGCTGTCTGTGTGTGTGTGTGTGGGTGCTGTCTGTGTGTGTGTGTGTGGGTGCTGTCTGTGTGTGTGTGTGTGTGGGTGCTGTCTGTTTGTGTGTGTGTGTGGGTGCTGTCTGTTTGTGTGTGTGTGTGGGTGCTGTTTGTGTGTGTGGGTGCTGTCTGTTTGTGTGTGTGTGTGGGTGCTGTCTGTTTGTGTGTGTGTGTGGGTGCTGTTTGTGTGTGTGGGTGCTGTCTGTTTGTGTGTGTGTGTGTGTGGGTGCTGTGTGTGTGTGTGGGTGCTGTCTGTTTGTGTGTGTGTGTGTGTGGGTGCTGTCTGTTTGTGTGTGTGTGTGTGTGGGTGCTGTCTGTTTGTGTGTGTGTGTGTGTGGGTGCTGTTTGTGTGTGCTGTCTGTTTGTGTGTGTGTGTTTTTTGTTTTTTGACAGATTGCATTATATGCCATTTTTTGCTCTGAAGAACAATCGGCGGCGGGTCGCTTTTTGGAGGGCATGTGACAGGCGGGGAGGAGGTGCTCTTTTGCCTCCTGCCTGTTTTAACCCCCTCAGTCCCGGTTCACACCAGTGTGCTATTGCATGTGATTCACATTGCAAAGCAAATCGCATGCGCTGTCTGTGCGTTCAGACCAAAGTTGCACAGGACCCCCTTTTTATATTTTTTATTTTGGTGTGCACCAGAATCCGCTCACATGGGGGATCACACCCAATGCGATCCGATTCGTGTCCGAACTGACAGTTTGCGCTGTGCAAACCGATCTCGCAGGCTTCTCGCAACGCAGTGTGATCCGAGCCTAAGAGACTGAACCACTTGAACGGGTCGTATGCAGCAGGAAGCTCTGCTCAATGAAGGCTTTTTAAAAATTTTTTTTTTTTTTTGGTCTCTTCCCTCCCACCCCCCCCCCCCCCCCCCCCCCCCCCCGAGCACAGCAGCCCATGAACACAGCCCACAGGCCCCTCCACAACACACTGACACCCCCCACACAGCACACTGATGACCACAGCACATGGAACCCCCGCCCGCACAGCACGCGCACACAGCACACGGTTCCCCCCCCCCCACACAGCGCACGGGTGACCCCTTCCCTCCGCCACAGCACACAGACCCCGCACAGTACACACACACACTGGAAACTGACTGTATGGTGTTAACTAGAGCCATTGGAATACAATGGAGGGGGGGGGGGGGAAGTCGTCCAATGCTTGCACCTTAACAAGAAGTCTCATGTTGGGAGATTTTTTTTTTTTTTTTTTTAATTGGTTGTGAAGGCTGAAAAAGAAAGCTAATGCAGGCGTCTGGAGTCCTCCAAGGACTGGTAGGCTGCAATATATTACATTTTAGGTTTAGGTGTGCCTTAGTACAGGCTCCTCGCCCTCTCCACTGACCGGTGTCCTATCATATATGGTCCCCCATCGGATAGTGTCTGCTGTGTACTGCACATGCTCAGTACACAGCACACACAGATTCCGAAAATAGCCGAGGATGGACGGCGCCTGCGCTGCGAGTCCAGGTTCTATCCCCACCATCCAAGTGGACATAGAGTTAGAATATGAAAGAGCCGAGCACAGCCCGAAATGTGGCAAGCGAAGCTCGCCCGCGAGGGGCCCTCTAATTTTCACAACCCTATGTCCGCTTGGATGGTGGGGCTACCACTTCCACTCACGGCGCAGGTGCCGTTCAGCTTCGGAGATTCTCCAAAGCTTCTTCTGCCCCGTACTGCGCATGCGCAGTACGGGGCGGACACTATATGATGGCAGGACACTATCTGCCAGAACACCGGCAGACCTGTGGTGGACAATGTTTAGGTTCACGTGAAGGTGACCCGGTCACACGGTGACCAAGGCCACAGGGAGGAGATGAGAACGGAACAAAGTTATTCTTGAGTTTTCTCTTCCTGTTTTAGTAAATAAGTAATTTTTCTTGAGCTGATTAGGCAGCACTGATGGACGCTGATGAGACGTCGGGGCTGCGCGCTGATGAGACGTCGGGGCTGCGCGCTGATGAGACGTCGGGGCTGCGCGCTGATGAGACGTCGGGGCTGCGCGCTGATGAGACGTCGGGGCTGCGCGCTGATGAGACGTCGGGGCTGCGCGCTGATGAGAACGTCGGGGCTGCGCGCTGATGAGACGTCGGGGCTGCGCGCTGATGAGACGTCGGGGCTGCGCGCTGATGAGACGTCGGGGCTGCGCGCTGATGAGACGTCGGGGCTGCGCGCTGATGAGACGTCTGGGCTGCGCGCTGATGAGTCCTTGAAGCTGATGTGTCTTGGCAATGCAGCCCTGGCGAGTCTTGGCGCTGGTGAAATCTTGCTACTGCGGCGCTGATGATCCTGGCAAGTCTTGGCCCTGGCGAGTCTTGGTGATGCGGCGCTGACGAGTCTTGGAGCTGACGATTCTGGCGAGTCTTGGCCCTGGCGAGTCTTGCCACTGGCGATTCTGGCGAGTCTTGGCGCTGGTGAATCTTGCCACTGCGGCGCTGACGATCCTGAGGAGTCTTGGCCCTGACGGAGTCTTGGTGATGCGGTGCTGACGATCCTGACGAGTCTTGGCCCTGACGAGTCTTGGCCCTGACGAGTCTTGGCCCTGACGAGTCTTGGCCCTGACGAGTCTTGGCCCTGACGAGTCTTGGCCCTGACGAGTCTTGGCGATGCGGTGCTGACGATCCTGACGAGTCTTGGCGATGCGGTGCTGACGATCCTGACGAGTCTTGGCGATGCGGTGCTGACGATCCTGACGAGTCTTGGCGATGCGGTGCTGACGATCCTGACGAGTCTTGGCGATGCGGTGCTGACGATCCTGACGAGTCTTGGCGATGCGGTGCTGACGATCCTGACGAGTCTTGGCGATGCGGTGCTGACGATCCTGACGAGTCTTGGCGATGCGGTGCTGACGATCCTGACGAGTCTTGGCGATGCGGTGCTGACGATCCTGACGAGTCTTGGCCCTGACGAGTCTTGGCCCTGACGAGTCTTGGCCCTGACGAGTCTTGGCCCTGACGAGTCTTGGCCCTGACGAGTCTTGGTGATGCGGTGCTGACGATCCTGACGAGTCTTGGCCCTGACGAGTCTTGGCCCTGACGAGTCTTGGCGATGCGGTGCTGACGATCCTGACGAGTCTTGGCGATGCGGTGCTGACGATCCTGACGAGTCTTGGCGATGCGGTGCTGACGATCCTGACGAGTCTTGGCGATGCGGTGCTGACGATCCTGACGAGTCTTGGCGATGCGGTGCTGACGATCCTGACGAGTCTTGGCGATGCGGTGCTGACGATCCTGACGAGTCTTGGCGATGCGGTGCTGACGATCCTGACGAGTCTTGGCGATGCGGTGCTGACGATCCTGACGAGTCTTGGCCCTGACGAGTCTTGGCCCTGACGAGTCTTGGCCCTGACGAGTCTTGGCCCTGACGAGTCTTGGCCCTGACGAGTCTTGGCCCTGACGAGTCTTGGTGATGCGGTGCTGACGATCCTGACGAGTCTTGGCCCTGACGAGTCTTGGTGATGCGGTGCTGACGATCCTGACGAGTCTTGGCCCTGACGAGTCTTGGCCCTGACGAGTCTTGGCCCTGACGAGTCTTGGCCCTGACGAGTCTTGGCCCTGACGAGTCTTGGCCCTGACGAGTCTTGGCCCTGACGAGTCTTGGTGATGCGGTGCTGACGATCCTGACGAGTCTTGGCCCTGACGAGTCTTGGTGATGCGGTGCTGACGATCCTGACGAGTCTTGGCCCTGACGAGTCTTGGTGATGCGGTGCTGACGATCCTGACGAGTCTTGGCCCTGACGAGTCTTGGTGATGCGGTGCTGACGATCCTGACGAGTCTTGGCCCTGACGAGTCTTGGTGATGCGGTGCTGACGATCCTGACGAGTCTTGGCCCTGACGAGTCTTGGTGATGCGGTGCTGACGATCCTGACGAGTCTTGGCCCTGACGAGTCTTGGCCCTGACGAGTCTTGGCCCTGACGAGTCTTGGTGATGCGGTGCTGACGATCCTGACGAGTCTTGGCCCTGACGAGTCTTGGTGATGCGGTGCTGACGAGTCTTGGCCCTGACGAGTCTTGGTGATGCGGTGCTGACGATACTGACGAGTCTTGGCCCTGACGAGTCTTGGTGATGCGGTGCTGACGATACTGACGAGTCTTGGCCCTGACGAGTCTTGGTGATGCGGTGCTGACGATACTGACGAGTCTTGGCCCTGACGAGTCTTGGTGATGCGGTGCTGACGATACTGACGAGTCTTGGCCCTGACGAGTCTTGGTGATGCGGTGCTGACGATCCTGACGAGTCTTGGCCCTGACGAGTCTTGGTGATGCGGTGCTGACGATCCTGACGAGTCTTGGCCCTGACGAGTCTTGGTGATGCGGTGCTGACGATCCTGACGGAGTCTTGGCGATGCGGCGCTGACGAGTCTTGGCGCTGGCGAGGCTTGGCCCCGGCGAGGCTTCCCTGATCAGTAGCCTGGTGACCAGTGTAGATGTCCCCCGTGGGGATTGCTGCTTATCGGATCTCCTCTCTTCACACGCCATTAGCGTGAGGCGAGGATTTCCGATAACCGGCAAATCCTGTTTACGCTGTGATTGGCTGTGATCCGAAGGACACATCGATCACCGATTACTCCTCATGCACACGTGCGGGATCATGGGAGGAAGTTCGTAGACTCCCTCCCAGCAATGTGCTGTAGCCCTTATTTGGCTTTAGTGCGGTTGTTGAGAGGTTAAAGCCGCCCATTGGCAACTTTAAAATGCTGGTCTCTCCTTGTAATCTCTCTGGCTCAGTATATTCAAAGTCACTGGACTGCGCCAAAAAGAGTCCACCTGGAAGAATTTTTTTATTTTTCCTTTTTAAGGCCAACTCTACCTCCGTTTAGCACGTATATGGATTTCCAGTTTGGCAGAATTGGGCAATTTTGTAAGGCAATGGAGTTTTCATGCTCGTCCTGGAGGGGTCCGGGGTGAAGGGCTGGGACGGTTTCAAAGGATGTTGGTTGTGGTGTCTTCAAAGGGTGATGCCTCGAAAAAGGTGACACCAGAAACGGCCTCTATTTCGTGTTGTCACCCCACAGTATGAAGAGGAATGTGATCTGGTATTGGGGTTGGGCTAAGCCTACAAGACTGCAGGGAATCGGTACTATTTTAGAAGGTACGATATGACTGGGGTCGGACGCTACGCTTTCCAAAACTTGGCCTGAGTTTGTTTTGCTTTCACATAAAGTTGACAGTAACAGCTGGAGTTACATCAGAGTTTGTGCGGTTTCACCCTCCGCTGTAGAGAGAGGAAGTGACAGTTGGGTTTCTGTATCGGGAAGTAGGCAGTACTGAGGTCTAGACACCGATCACAACTGTTTGTATCCTCTGTACCCCGATGAGTCCCCCGATACCGTCCACCGTCTACGCATTTCACCTTGCCTATCCTGCGCTCACACGCTAAGCTTTGCCTCTCTCTCTCTCTGCAGTGACCGCATGACCACACGGAGCCATGGGGTACTTCAGCTCTGACGACGTCAAGCGACTTCTTCACAACAAGTATGTGGCCGTCCTGGGAGACTCCAGTGAGTATGATGATGATGATGATGATGATGATGATGATCACCCGGCACGGGTCAGACCTTGATGGGTGTCCAGAATAGCAACTGTCTGAGGTTCCTTTACTGAAGGAAGAGAAACCGTTTGCGTGGCAAAGTGGGGTGAAGCCGTAATCACTTTACCCCCCGTGACCTGTCCATATGTTGTAGAAAAAAATACATTTTAGTTTATTTTTGGTTTTATTTATTTTTTTGCTTTTGCTTTTTTAATTTTTTTTTTGTTTGTGTATTTTGGTGTATTTTTTATTTTTTCATTTAAAAAAAAAAATTATTTTATTTTTTTTCTTTGCTGTGCTTTTTGTTTTTCTTTTTTGTGTGTTCTTTGAGTTGGTGGTTTTTTTTTTTTTTTTTTTTTTTTTTTTTTTTTTTTTTTTGGGTGTGTTGTGGGGGGGGGGGGGGCGGGGTGCTTTTTCCCTTTTTTTTGCTTGCTCCTGCAGTCTGTCGCTCCCCCCCCCCGCTTGCTCCTCCTTTCTGCCCCCCTACGTGCTCCTGCAGTCTGTCGCCCCCCCCCCCGCCCGCTTGCTCCTGCAGTCTACACCCCCACCACCCCCCCCACTTTCTCCTGCAGTCTGCCCCCCCGCTTGCTCCTTCAGTCTCCCCCCCACCCCCCTGCTTGCTCTTGCAGTCTGCCCCACCCCCCAATTGCTCCTGCAGCCTGTCGCCCCCCCTCTTGCTCCTGTCACCCCACCCCCTGCTTGCTCCTGCAGCCTGTCGCCCCACCCCCTGCTTGCTCCTGCAGCCTGTCGCCCCACCCCCTGCTTGCTCCTGCAGCCTGTCGCCCCACCCCCTGCTTGCTCCTGCAGCCTGTCGCCCCACCCCCTGCTTGCTCCTGCAGCCTGTCGCCCCACCCCCTGCTTGCTCCTGCAGCCTGTCGCCCCCCCCTCCCCCACGCTTGCTCCTGCAGCCTGTCGCCCCCCCCCTCCCCCACGCTTGCTCCTGCAGCCTGTCGCCCCCCCCCTCCCCCACGCTTGCTCCTGCAGCCTGTCGCCCCCCCCCTCCCCCACGCTTGCTCCTGCAGCCTGTCGCCCCCCCCTCCCCCACGCTTGCTCCTGCAGCCTGTCGCCCCCCCCTCCCCCACACTTGCTCCTGCAGCCTGTCGCCCCCCCCTCCCCCACGCTTGCTCCTGCAGCCTGTCGCCCCCCCCCCCCCCCCCCCCGCTCCTGCTCTCCTTCCTTCCCCCGCCCTCCCCCTTTGCTCCTGCAATTCATTACAGAGAGCATCACCGTTGATCTGTATACACAGGCATTGCATATTTAAAGGGGACGCTGCTGTGCAGTGATCTTCATACCGATGGTAAAGGCAGCAATCACAATAAATACTGATATGTTATCACTTCAGCACAGCTGTGATCGGAGGTGGGGAATATCTTGTAACTGGTGGCAGACAGCAGAGCTGATGAGGGAGGAGACCCCCCAGCCTTGGCCCCGCTCACACCTGGGGGGCTTTGTAGCTCGAAGCTCAACAGGCGAAATCCCATTCGTTTCAATGGCCCCTAAAAACGTGGTGCGATTCTGCCTGCGATTGTCACGTGACAAATCGCTCTGCAATCCACAACCTTGTTCTGCACAAAGGAGCTTCTTTTGGGAGACGGGCTTCGCGTCATGCGAATTGCAGTGCGATTTTTGTCACGTGACAATCGCGGTAAGAACCGTTTTTTTTAGATGCCATTGAAATTTACCTCTGAAGTTACAATTGTGCGATTTTAGTCATTTGACAAAGCGTTTGGAATTCGCCTGCAATACAAACACCCAGGTGTGAACAGAGCCTTACAAGAAAAATACTTGGGGTAGTGGCGCGGCCTAGTGGATGTTTTAAATATAACGCCAGTCCATGAAAAGTCCTTTTTGAGCTTACAGGCCATTTTTCAGAGAATATGAATAACACAAAACGTTTTCTTTCACTCATGGTCAGTGTTTGGCTGAAGCCATTTATTATCAATCAACTGTGATTTACTCTTTTTTTTTTAAAATCCTAATCACAACAGAAACTACCTAAATGATCCTGATCAAAAGTTTACACACCCCCAGTTCTTAATACCGTGTATTGCCCCCTTTACTATCAATAACAGCTTGAAGTCTTTTGCGGTATTTGTGGATGAGGCTCTTTATCTTCTCAGATGGTAAAGCTGCCCATTCCTTTTGGCAAAAAGCTTCCAGTTCCTGGAAATTCTTGGGCTGTCTTGCATGAACGGCGCGTTTTTGAGATCGGGTCAATGATATTGAGATATCCAGAAACCTTCACTTTATTCTGCTGTAGCCAATGACAGGTCGACTTTGCCTCGTGATTTTTTTTCGATCATCGCCATGTTGGAATGTCCCATGCGCATCTTCCTGGCTGATGAATGCAAATGTTCTTCCAGTATTTTTGGATAACATTCTGCATTCATCTTGCCAACAATTTTTTTTGACCAAATTTCCTGTGGCCTTTGTAGCTCACACATCCCCAAAACATCAGCGATCCACCTCCGTGTTTCACAGTAGGGATGGTGGACCTTTCATCATAGTCCTTGTTGACTCCTCTCCAAATGTAGCGTTTTTGGTTGTGGCCAAAAAGCTCAATTTTGGTCTCGTCTCTCCAAATGACTTTGTGCCAGAAGGTTTGAGGCTTGTTTCTGTGCTGTTTGGTGTATTGTAAGCCGGATACTTTGTGGCATTTGCGTAGTGATGGCTTTCTTCTGGCGACTCGGCCATGCAGCCCATCTTTCTTCAAGTGCCTCCTATTGAAACAGCCACACCACATGTTTTCAGAGAGTCCTGTATTTCACCTGAAGTTATTTGTGTTTTTTTTTTTTTTTTTTTGCATCCCGAACAATTTTCCTGGCAGTTGTGGCTGAAATTTTAGTTGGTCTACCTGACCGTGGTAGTTTGGTTTCAACAGAACCCCCTCATTTTCCACTTCTTGATTAGAGTTTGAACACTGCTGATTGGCATTCTCAATTCCTTACAAAAAAGCAAATATATCAAGCACGGCGCTGTCCCATCCTATCCAGTTCCTCCAGAATGCTTCTAAACAATATATATGTTTGTTACATCCACTCCGGGCGTTGCTGCTCTTACTCAATTCAATTCCTTGGATATCTTTTTATATCCCTTTTCCTGTTTTTATACACTTCAGCTACCTTTTTGCGCAGATCCTTTTGACAATTCTTTTGCGTTCCCCATGACTCAGAATCCAGAAACGTCAGTGCGGCACTGGATGAAAGATGCAAGGGTCTGTCAGGAGTCCAGAAACTCATTGACCTTTTATACACACAGACTAATTACAAGCAAACAGATCACAGGTGAGGAGGGTTACCTTTTTAATAGCCATTCAATCCCCTTTGTATCAACTTGTGTGCATGTTATCAGGCCAAAATCACCAGGGTATGTAAACTTTTGATCAGGGTCTTTTTGGTTTCTGTTGTGATTTTTGATTTTAAAAATAAAACACTGTTGATTGATAACGTTGGGGGGGGTTGCTCCAGTGCGTTCACATGATCTCCCCAGAAGCCAGGCTTCTTTGTAGAGCAGAGATGGACAGCAACGGCTGCAGAGCCTGGGTGGTGACGTCACCTACAGACTTAAATTTTAGCAAAACAACTTTGCGTTTTTTTTATATTGCATTTGTGCGCACTAAAATTTTGCGTTTTTGATAATCGGCTGCGCAAATGTGACATAAATTGCAAAAGCCACCGTTTTATTCTCCAGGGCTTCAGCTTTCAGAAAGCCTACTTTTTTGGGGGGGGTGTGTTTTTTCTAAATTTTATTATTTATTTTATTTTGTTGTCAAAAAATTGTCCCGGACAGTAAGTGACTAAAAATATTTGTTTTCAGTTCAAAGATCCGTCTACAAAGATCTTGTGAGACTGCTGCAGAATAACTCTTATCTAACGGAATTCGAGCTCCGAAACAAGGTGAGATCACACCGGTATTTTCTTCCTTTTTTAAGGCCTCCTTCACATGGGGCGTACATAACTTGGAGGGCCGTGTCTATCTGTGTGGAAATGCACAGGTGTTCCTTAAATCTCCCATGATGGCAGCTCCATTGTTGTCAGTTGGGAAGCAGCGGCTGCACGGACCCAGCCGCTGCTCCCCCAATGTGACGTTGGGTGGGTGGTTGGCCCCGAACACATCTTGGATGCTGTGCACCTTCAGTGTCTCATCGGGGAACAGTGGCTGTGTCCTAATCAATGGCAATGGGACTGCATGCTTGGAGATTAAAGGAGCACCATTCTGGTAAACACGACCCACCATATAGTTTCATAGTTAGCTAGGTTGAATAAAGACACCAGTCCATCCAGTTCAACCTCAGTGAGCGTCTACAATTGTCCCTATCCCTGTACATTACACACTCGCATCACTCCCTACCCTCAAGGAGCCCACAATCCAAGGTCCCCATTCATATACTAGGGCCAATTTTTGGACAGAAGCCAATTAACCTACCTGCATGTCTTTGGAGTGTGGGAGGAAACCGGAGTACCTGGAGGAAACCCACACAGGCACAGGGAGAACATGCAAACTCCAGGCAGGTAGTGTCGTGGTTGGGATTTGAACCAGCGGTGAGAGTGCTAACCACTACACCACTGTGCTGCCCATATGAACTAGTCCTTACAGGTACAGTGCCTTGCGAAAGTATTCGGCCCCCTTGAACTTTTCAACCTTTTGCCACATTTCAGGTTTCAAACATAAAGATATAAAATTATAATTATAGATTATATTATAGATTATAGAATTAATTATAGAATCACCAACAAGTGGGACACAATTGTGAAGTGGAACGAAATCTATTGGATATTTTAAACTTTTTTAGCAAATAAAAAACTGAAAAGTGGTACGTGCAAAATTATTCGGCCCCTTTACTTTCAGTGCAGCAAACTCCCTCCAGAAGTTCAGCGAGGATCTCTGAATGATCCAATGTTGTCCTAAATGACTGATGGTGATAAATAGAATCCACCTGTGTGTAATCAAGTCTCTGTATAAATACACCTGCTCTGTGATAGTCTCAGGGTTCTGTTGAAAGCACAGAGAGCATCATGAAGACCAAGGAACACACCAGGCAGGTCCGTAATACTGTTGTGGAGCAGTTTAAAGCCGGATTTGGATACAAAAATATTTCCCAAGCTTTAAACATCCCAAGGAGCACTGTGCAAGCGATCATTTTGAAATGGAAGGAGTATCAGACCACTGCAAATCTACCAAGACCTGGCCGTCCCTCTAAACTTTCAGCTCAGACAAGGAGAAGACTGATCAGAGATGTAGCCAAGAGGCCCATGATCACTCTGGATGAACTGCAGAGAACTACAGCTGAGGTGGGAGAGTCTGTCCATAGGACAACAATCAGTCGTACACTGCACAAATCTGCCCTTTATGGAAGAGTGGCAAGAAGAAAGCCATTTCTCAAAGATATCCATAAAAAGTCTCGTCTAAAGTTTGCCACAAGCCACCTGGGAGACACACCAAACATGTGGAAGAAGGTGCTCTGGTCAGATGAAACCAAAATCAAACTTTTTGCCCACAATGCAAAACGATATGTTTGGCGTAAAAGCAACACAGCTCATCACCCTCAACACACCATCCCCACTGTCACACATGGTGGTGGCAGCATCATGGTTTGGGCCTGCTTTTCTTCAGCAGGGACAGGGAAGATGGTTAAAATTGAGGGGAAGATGGATGCAGCCAAATACAGGACCATTCTGGATGAAAACCTGTTGGAGTCTGCAAAAGACCTGAAACTCGGACGGAGATTTATCTTCCAACAAGACAATGATCCCAAACATACAGCAAACTCTACAAAGGAATGCTTCACAAATAAACGTATCCAGGTGTTAGAATGGCCAAGTCAAAGTCCAGACCTGAATCCAATCGAGAATCTGTGGAAAGAGCTGAAAACTGCTGTTCACAAACGCTCTCCATCCAACCTCACTGAGCTCCAGCTGTTTTGCAAGGAAGAATGGGCAAGAATTTCAGTCTCTCGATGTGCAAAACTGATAGAGACACCCCAAGCGACTTGCAGCTGTAATCGCAGCAAAAAGGTGGCTCTACAAAGTATTAACGCAAGGGGGGACCAATCATTTTGCACGCCCCACTTTTCATTTTTTTTATTAGTTTAAAAAAGTTTCAAAAATCCAATAGATTTCGTTCCACTTCACAATCGTGTCCCACTTGTTGGTGATTCTTCACAAAAAAATAAAAATTTTATATCTTTATGTTTGAAGCCTGAAATGTGGCAAAAGGTTGAAAAGTTCAAGGGGGCCGAATACTTTCGCAAGGCGCTGTACTCCTTTATGGGATTTTATTTATTTTTTTTAGATTTTTTTTTTTATTTTTATTTTTTTATTTAGTATCTTCCAGTGTTCAGTCATTCCTACATTGTAGGTGCTTCTTTCCCCCTAATAACTTCAACATATAATGCCGTTTGATGGTTCTCCACGCCTAACTCACTTTTATGGTCTCGGATCCTCCAGCCACAAGTAACCACCTTGCTGTCCAGCTTGCACAGATGTTGTCTGAAGACTTACAAGCTGTCCTTGCCTCGTATTGGTTTTCTCCAGTATGGTCTCCCCTTCCTCTCTCCATACCTTCTCCTTCCAGTCAGTGCCGTTGGCTGGCTGCATGGACTCAAGGGGGCTTCCACCACTTTTTCTCCACTGAGCTGAAGAAAACCACGTTCTCCTTGTGCAGCAAACCAAAACTCTTTCTTTTTTTTTATAGTACTTTAGCATTATCCTTGATCGCCAGCACAGGCCCTGCCAGATAGTTTCATCGTTAGGTTGAATAAAGACACCAGTCCATCCAGTTCAACCTGAGTGAGCGTCTACAATTGTCCCCATCCCTGTACATTGCACACTCATGTTGGTCCCTACCCTCAAGGAGCCCACAATCCAAGGTCCCCATTCACAACCTAGGGCCAATTTTGAACAGAAGCCAATTTACCTTCCTGCATGTCTTTGGAGTGTGGGAGGAAACCGGAGTACCTGGAGGAAACCCACACAGGCACAGGGAGAACATGCAAACTCCAGGCAGGTAGTGTCGTGGTTGGGATTTGAACCAGCGGTGAGAGTGCTAACCACTACACCACTGTGCTGCCCATATGAACTAGTCCTTACAGGTACAGTGCCTTGCGAAAGTATTCGGGCCCCCTTGAACTTTTCAACCTTTTGCCACATTTCAGGTTTCAAACATAAAGATATAAAATTATAATTATAGATTATATTATAGATTATAGAATTAATTATAGAATCACCAACAAGTGGGACACAATTGTGAAGTGGAACGAAATCTATTGGATTTTTGAAACTTTTTTAGAAAATAAAAAAACTGAAAAGTGGGGCGTGCAAAATTATTCGGCCCCTTTGCTTTCAGTGCAGCAAACTCCCTCCAGAGTACCCGGAGGAAACCCACACAGGCACAGGGAGAACATGCAAGCTCAAGGCAGGTAGTGTCGTGGTTGGGATTTGAACCAGCGACCCTTCTTACTGCTAGGTGAGAGTGCCAACCACTACACCACTGTGCCGCCCTTAAATGTCAAAGATCAAAGTGGGTTTTTATGGTGGGGCATGGTAGAGGTGAAACAAGGTTGGACTCGGAAGGTAGAGCAGATACAGCCTCTTGCTAACCTGAGGTAACCTCTAAAGACTGGACGGAGACCTTATTGGATCTGTGGGCTGCAGCACACCGCTTGCCAGCATAGGAATTTTTATGGACCTTAATACGTAATGATGAGCGTGTGCACCCTCCGTCACATAACTGCCCCCGGGGCAGCTGCCCCTTCTGCCTACCCCATGCCTACCCCATGCCTCAGCACTGTGTACAGGTTTTTCATTAAAATAATCTTTTTATAATTTCTCCTGGTGAGTGGCATTTCTCCTCGAGGGTCAAGGCTTGTGGTCCTGGATAATGGCAATGGCCCACTTTCTTTATAAAATAGAATATAATAGAATAAATAAAGCAATCAAATGTACTTCACATGCAGTCATATCATTTACAAAGCATAACCCTTAGGAAAAATGGCCCCATGTTGGTTTCTTGTAAGGAGCCAGCTCCACTTGGGGGTCAGTTGAGGGTAAACCTCTCGATCGTCCCATGATCCCGCTACCAGGTTTGTTCAACCCAACACTTTTTTCAAAGGATAACCTTCAAATAAGAGAAGCCTTCATTATGGGGATCATTAACCACTTCAATACCAGGCACGTTTGCCCCTTCCTGCCCAGGACAGCTTTCAGCTCTGTCACAATTTGAATGACAATTGCGCGGTCATGCTACACTGTACCCAAACTAATTTTTTAAGATTTACTTCCCACAAATAGAGCTTTCTTTTGGTGGTATTTAATCGCCTCTGGGGTTTTTATTTTTTGCTAAACAAACTAAAAAAATCTTTTTTTTTTTTCCTTAGTTTGTCATAAGTTTATTTTTTTTCCCCTTCACTGATGGGCACTGATAATGTGGCACTGAGATGCAGAACTGATGGGCACCAATAGGCGGCACTGAGATGCAGAACTGATGGGCACCAATAGGCGGCACTGATGGGCACCAATAGGCAGCACGGATATGTTGCACTGAGGGGCACTGATGAGTTGGTACTGATATGTAGAATTGATGGGTGGCACTGTGGTGGGCACCGGCAGACTTTATTATTGGGGCACGGATTGGCAATCTAATCGGGCTGTTCTGATAATCAATATGCTGATTATCAGCACAGACCCCCCCCCCCTCCCCGACAGGGGGAGATGCTGATCGGCACTTCCTGTCAGCGTGAAGCGAGGAAAGACGTTTACCGGCACTTCCTGGTTCACGCGATGATCAGCTGTGATTGGTCACAGCTGCTCACGTGCTAAGAAGCCTGACAGATTCTCCTTATCACGATTGGAGATGCAGCTTGTCAGACTGACACGGTGCGCTGAGTGCCACAGTGGGCACACGCCGGCATGTTATCCTGCTGGACATCATACGACGCCCAGTCAGGATAGCAGAACCACTTCCCGGCCGTCAGTCTGCTATAGGCCGGGCGGGAAGTGGTTAAGGGTAAACCTCTTGGTCGTCCCATGATCCTGTAAAGCCGCGTACACACGGTCGGAGTATCCGTCGGAATGCGTCTTATCGGACCGTGTCGTCAGATAATCCGACTGTGTGTGGTCTGCATCAGACTGATTCCATCCGAATCTCCGTCTGACCCAATTTTCCAACATGTTGGAAATATTTCCCGACCAACTGGGCTGGTCGGACGTAATCCGATCATGTGTAGAGAATTTTGATCGGACAAAGTGCCACGCATGCTCAGATCAAATTCCTACATCAAAGCTATTGGCTACTAGCCTGAATGTAGTCCCATCGTAACAAAATTACGTCATCACGTTCTGAAAGATCCGATTTTTCAACAACTTAGTCCGACCGTGTGTATGCAACAGTTTCGGACACAATCTGTCAGACTAAATCTGACGGACAAAATCCGACGGATTTGGTTGGCAGAATCTCCGACCGTGTGTACAGGGGCTTAGAAGGTTCCTTCAGTCCAACGCTTTCAAAGAAGAACCTTCAAAAAAGGAGAAACCTACATTATGGGCTGATCCTGCTAACAGGTTCCTTCAACCCAACGCTTTCAAAGGATAACCTTCAAAAGGAGAATCCATCATGGGGATCACTAAAGATTAACCTTTTGGTCGTCCTGTGGTCCCGATACCAGTTTCCTTCAATCCAACACTTTCAGAGGATAACTTTCGAAAGGAGAAACTTTCATTATGGAGATCACTAAGGGTAAACCACTTGGTCATACCGTGATCCTGCTACCAGGTTCCTGCAACCCAACGCTTTCAAAGGATAACCTTTGAAAGAAGAAACCTTTTTCGGGGATCATCGGATGTCAGAGACGCTATTCCTTAGTGACTGGATTGTAGTGTGATTACTTGTGGTTTGAGGACCTGGGACTACAGGAGTTGAAGATCTGAGGTTCCTGCATCTGAGGTTGGATCTAGTCAAAGCCCTGCAACAAGGGGCTTAATCTAGCATGTGGTTCCATGGAACCCCAGGGTTCCTCCAGAGTTTGCTAGGGGTTTCTTGAACAGTGAGTAATTTCTGCCTCTCAGATAAGTTCCCACTGACACCATTGATCTTTTTAGCTATCTGTAAGGGGGTAATTCTTCCCAATGACCACAAGTGTAAGGACCATTCTTCCCAATGACCACAAGTGTAAGGACCATTCTTCCCAATGACCACAAGTGTGAGGACCATTCTTCCCAATGACCACAAGTGTAAGGACCATTCTTCCCAATGACCACAAGTGTAAGGACCCTTCTTCCCAATGACCACAAGTGTAAGGACCATTCTTCCCACTGACCACAAGTGTAAGGACCATTCTTCCCACTGACCACAAGTGTAAGGACCATTCTTCCCAATGACCACAAGTGTGAGGACCATTCTTCCCAATGACCACAAGTGTGAGGACCATTCTTCCCAATGACCACAAGTGTAAGGACCATTCTTCCCAATGACCACAAGTGTAAGGACCATTCTTCCCAATGACCACAAGTGTAAGGACCCTTCTTCCCAATGACCACAAGTGTAAGGACCATTCTTCCCACTGACCACAAGTGTGAGGACCATTCTTCCCAATGACCACAAGTGTAAGGACCATTCTTCCCACTGACCACAAGTGTGAGGACCATTCTTCCCACTGACCACAAGTGTGAGGACCATTCTTCCCACTGACCACAAGTGTGAGGACCATTCTTCCCACTGACCACAAGTGTGAGGACCATTCTTCCCACTGACCACAAGTGTAAGGACCATTCTTCCCACTGACCACAAGTGTGAGGACCATTCTTCCCACTGACCACAAGTGTAAGGACCATTCTTCCCACTGACCACAAGTGTAAGGACCATTCTTCCCAATGGCCACAAGTGTAAGGACCATTCTTCCCAATGACCACAAGTGTGAGGACCATTCTTCCCAATGACCACAAGTGTAAGGACCATTCTTCCCACTGACCACAAGTGTAAGGACCATTCTTCCCACTGACCACAAGTGTAAGGACCATTCTTCCCACTGACCATCACACTAGTTGTAGATTCTTGGCAGGGGTTTCCTGAGACTGAAAAGATATTTCAAGGGATCCTCTCTGGAAAAAAAAGTTGAGGAGCTGATCTAGCAGTCAGGAGTAAGTTGAGAGAGTCCATAAAAGATCTGGATTTTTATGTGCTAGTGGCCCCTAGGCTTTTTATTTTTTTTCTTCTTTTTTTTTTTTCTTTATTATGCTTGGCCCCCTTAAGTTCCTCGTGTGTAATGTCTCTCCAATCCCTTTTATTGAACGGTTGTGTAGGGTCGGGGTTGCGTGCTGTGATTTGGTCAGGACACAATCTGTTTACAATTTTCTGAAAGTCCATTTATTTTTCTTTTCAGGGGGAGATTACCTTTGCCAATGACACTCTGGTTGAAGGAGGGAAGCTCTCCGACATGCACAATGGAGTAACCTACCGCGAAGTCCGTCAGTACCGTACCGGCCACCACCTCATAAGGTTCTACTTCTTGACTCGGGCATATTCGGAATACGTAGAGAGTGTGTTGGCTGACTTCAAAGAAGGACCCAAGCCCGATGTCGTCGTCATAAGCTCTTGTATCTGGGACCTTATCAGGTACGCTCCCTTTCCATCCCAGGGAAGACTGCATGTCGCTCTCTAACTTTTCTTTTTTTTTTTTCATTCACCCCCCCAGTCACAGCAGTGCTTGAGCTTCAGGAAAGTGTCCAGGTCTGGGAGGTGCAATCGGTAGAAATTGGGCAGTGTGCATTCCCTCAGTCTCCTCTTCCACAGTAATCACCGTAAATGCAACTTTGTAGTAGGTGAGAGGTAGAATGGGGGGGTTGCCAACCTGTCTACATTAATTTCTGCTTAACCACCTACCGCCCACTAACAGTAGATCTGTTGCTAGCAGGTGGAAGCAGCAGGCTCGGCAACGTACTGGTATGTCGCTGAGGCATGAACCTGTGACTGCTGTGTCCACCAGATCATGGTTATTGGTACCCACCCGGTGTATCATGTGATGGCTATGATTGGTCATAGCCATCACATGGTTACAATGTAAACAAAACAGTCATGAATGGCTTCCATTCTTGACTGATTTGCTTACTATTGAGATGCTGTGATTGACCCACAGCTATCACACGGTACCTGGGCCAATGCCTGCAGCTTGTGCCATGTGATTTTAGCTGTAGCCTATTGCTTATAACAGTGTTATAAGCAATAATGATGTAAGAAAAAAACCCTGATTTCTTTTTTTTTTTTTTTTTTTTTTTTTTTACTACACATACTGTAGCCAGTCAGTATCCCTGATCACCACCACTCATATGATGACACTGTACTGCACTGGAGACAGTAAAAGTAAAAAAATAAAATAAAAACAGAAAAAAAAAAAGCAAACTAAAACTTCAAGGTATTTAAGAGGCATGGCGAGGGTTTTTTTATTTTATTTTTATTTTTGTACTTTCCAAAAGCGGGTCGTTTTGGGGAGTATTTTTACTGTCCTGACATTTCGGGGGCCTCAAGAAATGGAGAGATGGGCCGTCAGTATTATTATAATACAGTATTTATGTAGCACCAACTGTACAGTTACAATACAATTCAATTCAGAGTGGGCCCTGATCATTAGTGCTTACAATCTAGAATGTCAGTGCATCATGATTGATCGATTTTTTTTTTTTTATATATATATATATATATCTCTCTATCTATATCTATATATCTCTCTATCTATATATCTCTCTATCTATATCTATCTATATCTATCTATCTCTCTATCTATATCTATATATCTCTCTATCTATATCTATATATATCTCTCTATCTCTCTATCTATATCTATATATATCTCTCTATCTCTCTATCTATATCTATATATCTCTCTATCTATATATCTCTCTATCTATATCTATCTATATCTATCTATCTCTCTATCTATATCTATATATCTCTCTATCTATATCTATATATATCTATATATCTCTCTATCTATATCTATATATATCTCTCTATCTCTCTATCTATATCTATAGATCTCTCTATCTATATCTATATATCTCTACCATATTTTGTGTACTTAAAGACTAGATAATACACTGATTTTTGGGTTCTTTTTACCAAAGAAATGTAGCAGAATACATTTTGGCCTAAATTTTATGAAGAAAGATTATTTGTTATTCAAAACTGAAAAAAAAAAAAGTTTTTTTTCACAGTTTTTTCGGTATATTTGTTTATATAGCAAAAAAAATAAAATAAAACCCAGTGGTGATCAAATGGCACCAAAAAGAGAGAAAAAAAATAGGAAAAAAATATATATTATAAAAATGTAATTTGGGTACAGTGTTGCATGACTGCACAATTGCCAATTTTAAAGTAGCGCAGTGCCAAAAATGGCAAAAAAAAAAAGTCCTAGTCATGAAGGGGATAAAACCTTCTGGAGGTCAACATTCGTGTTTTTATTGCTCATCTCGAGAAGGAACAAAAAATACCTTTTCCCTAAAATACTTTTTACTTCTTCACCCTTCCTGTTTTTAATAAGGGAAAAAAAAAATAGAATAAAGAGATTTATATATAGATATATATATATTATATATATATATATTATATATATATATATATATATATATATAGTTATATATATATAGTTATATATATATAGTTATATATATATAGTTATATAGGCTTTAAATCCTATATGTCGATATCATATATATGTTTTTTTTTTTTTTAATGTATGTACCTAAATGCTTCGCTTTTGCGTAAAACTCTGGTCAGCTGACGCACGAGATCCCAGGTCTTTATTCTGCCCTGTAGTATAGAAGGGTCCAGACTGCAATGCCCATGTCAATTTCTTGTGACATGAATGCTGCCACTCGCGCCCATCACCCCGTGGGTCCTTAAGTGGTCATGGGTTGGGTTGGTGCAGAGTACAGAGATAGCAGTTTCCAAACACCAGTGAACTACCAGAACAGGCACCACAGAGATATATACTTTCCAACGAGGGGTGTATTTGTACTGTCCTGTCCTGGCATTTTAGGGCCACAACATGGCAGATTCAGGTAGGTTTCGATAGGTTTTTGAAGCAAGTGTGACAGGTGGGAAAACTTTGCCTGTTGTTGGGCCTCTACTCAAGACCCTGGGGGACTTCCCATCCCTTTCATATCTGTTAAGCCCCCGGCAAGACCTCAGGCCCACTCCCCCCTACCCAGCCATTTGCCATGCTAAGTGGTACTTTCATCTATTTTCCAGGGTCACTGGGTGCGATCAAAACTGAAAATGCTGTAGAAGGAAATGGGAGACCAAATTTGGCCCTTAAGGTAGCATTGCCAAAACTTTTTGGTTTCATTCTAGATTTCTTTTCTCAATAATGGCTTTAAGCCTAGACATCTGCTTCGTCTTATTGGTGTTGGTCTTGTTGTTGTTGGTCTTGTTGTTGTTGGTCTTGTTGTTGTTGGTGTTGGTCTTGTTGGTGTTGGTCTTGTTGGTGTTGGTCTTGTTGGTGTTGGTCTTGTTGGTGTTGGTCTTGTTGGTGTTGGTCTTGTTGGTGTTGGTCTTGTTGGTGTTGGTCTTGTTGGTCTTGTTGGTGTTTTCGTCTTGTTGGTGGTCTTGTTGATGTTTTCGTCTTGTTGGTGGTCTTGTTGGTGTTTTTCGTCTTGTTGGTGTTTTTCGTCTTGTTGTTGGTGTTGGTGTTTTTCGTCTTGTTGTTGGTGTTGGTGTTTTTCGTCTTGGTGTTGGTGTTGGTGTTTTTCGTCTTGGTGTTGGTGTTGGTGTTTTTCGTCTTGTTGTTGGTGTTGGTGTTTTTCGTCTTGTTGTTGGTGTTGGTGTTTTTCGTCTTGTTGTTGGTGTTGGTGTTTTTCGTCTTGTTGTTGATGTTGGTGTTTTCGTCTTGTTGTTGATGTTGGTGTTTTCGTCTTGTTGTTGTTGTTGGTGTTGGTGTTTTCGTCTTGTTGTTGGTGTTGGTGTTTTCGTCTTGTTGTTGGTGTTGGTGTTTTCGTCTTGTTGTTGTTGTTGGTGTTGGTGTTTTCGTCTTGTTGTTGGTGTTGGTGTTTTCGTCTTGTTGTTGGTGTTGGTGTTTTCGTCTTGTTGTTGGTGTTGGTGTTTTCGTCTTGTCGGTGTTTTTCGTCTTGTCGGTGTTTTTCGTCTTGTTGTTGTTGGTGTTCGTCGTGTTGGTGTTTTTCGTTGTGTTGGTGTTCACTTTCGGGACCTGGAACCGTCCTTGAGATAAGATTTGCTGATTCCTTGAGTCATGAAAGCAGACATGAAAAGCGACCTACTTTCTATTAGCACCGGGAAAGCGATATAACTGGATAACTATGTATTAGCGGTGAATAAGTTCTCATTGAATGCATTGTTCAGACAGCTCTCATCTGCAGGTATACCTACCAGCCGCTGGAAGTCTACAAAAAAAACCTGGACTGCCTCTTCAGTCGGCTCACCGAGGTGCTGAGCCCCGAATGTCTGGTGATATGGAACATGACCATGCCCGTAGGATTCAAAGCTTCTGAAATGCCACCGGTAACTGCACACAATGCGACATACTGCAGTATTGTGAACCAAATGTAGGATTGTGTGCCGCTCAGACTGTAAGGGGTTCTAGTCCTGTGCCCACCGCTGTGAGTGCTGGCTGGGGAAGGCAATTGTCTTGTGGTCCAAATGTCAATGTGAAACAAAGGATGTATCTCATGGGCCCGCTTATCAACGCAAAGCCCGCTTTAGTAATGTGTGGCAGTCACAGTATGGGCTCCCGCCAGGCCATGCACCAGCGCGTTTTCGATCCACCCCTCAGAGCTTAATTGGGGGGAACCTCATGATTGAGCTCCAAGGGACTGAGAAAAATGCGTTGGGGGTGTGGCCTGGCGGGAGCCCGGTCGGAGACTGCCACACATTACTATATCGGGTTTGCTTTAAACAGGGATGGGATACATCCTTTGTTTCATATTGAAGTACTGCCAACACTCAATACCTGTGTGCCTTCAGTCTTTGTCATTATTATTATTATTATTATTATTATTATTATTATTATTTTTGTATGTTTTTAAATATTGAAAAATACTTTTCCTTAAAGCAAAACTATGGGTACTGTGGTGCCGACTACCTTAGTAAAGAAAAAAAATTGGGCTAACTTTTACTATTATTTATTTTATTTTTTTAAAGCATGAAACTTTTTTTTTTCTGAAAAAAAAAGTCTTCAAAAAATTGCTGCGCAAATACCGTGCGAGATAAAAAGTTGCAACGACCGCCATTGTATTCTCTAGTGTCTTTGCTAAAAAAAAAAAAACATATATAATGTTTGGGGGTTCTATGTAATTTTCTAGCAAAAAAATGATGAATTTTACATGTAGGAGAGAAATGTCAGAATTGGCCTGGGCGTGAAGTGGTTAATTAATTTACATATAACACAGCAAGCCCTGCAGGCGGTACCTATATGCTCCCTGAACACATCACATAGGGTGACTCAACTGCATTTATTGTTAAAGAGTGTATTATACCCCCCACAGGCTGTTTGTCATGGGCCTGCGACCTAACCTCACTGTGTACTAGATGTAAGAGAGACCATGGAGACTTGATCCACCTTCTGTGGAGGTGCCTGAAACTTCACCCCCTACTGGATTGGGGTGGTGGACACCATAAACAGGGTTTTTCAAATCTCACTTACCTGCTGACCCAAAACACTGCTTACTTAATGTATTGGGGGAACTGGAATGGGAAGAATGTACAAGGGGTGGCTGTCATTTTTAGATCTTTTTTTCTGGCACGCAAGCTAGTAATGACCCACTGGATCATGGAGGATCCCCCAGCTCTTAAAGAGTAGATTAAAACGGTGGAGATGATCCGTAAGGGAAAAAAATCTTCCAACATAGGGGTTGCCCCTGGATGCTCGAAAAGTTGCAGGGTCTGTGGTTTTGGACATACTGGGGCTCGCCCTGGTGGATCTGGTCCTGGGCAGGCTACTATCTTGATCACGAGGTGGGGGGAGGCCATGTCCTTCAGGACTCAGGCAGATTGCAAGTTTGAAAATAAGACTATGTAGACAAGGATTGTTCGTCTTGATATGCTGACTGTGTAGAACGACTGGTTTTCATGGTTGTAAAAGTGGTTGTGTAACCTCGGTGTATGTTTACCCTGCATTTTCTCAAGAAACCCTTTTTATGGATAAAAAAAAAAATTAAATCTACAACGCAGAAAAAGTTGGACGGTACCGTGAGGTCCATCATAAATCATCCTTAGGAGTTCAAGTCCTCTGTACGTAGAAAAAGGCAAAACTTCTTAAGATTTGGATGAAGTAGGAAGGTCTCTCACCCAAAGAACAGTGGGTGACCAAAGCTTCTGGTCATATGAAGGTTCTTTTTTCTGCCATCCAACCAGACAGTATTAATCTTGGCATGTATGAGGACCAGGAGGCATTCAAGTGCAAAAATGATCAGCACATCTATAGTCATAAAAGCTGATTATATTACCTGCAGTGTAAGAAACACTAATTTTAACCAGGATTGGGGATTTGTACACTTCATACAGGAGTATTTTTTCATCAAATTGCATATAATTTCAAATTGTTGTGGTAGAATTGGTCTGAGCCCCACATGAGAAGACGGCTGTACATGGTCTGCATTTCTTAATGGTAATTATGATTTACATAAGATGGCAATCAGATGATACCACAAAACTGCAATTCGACAAATGACCTAAGAGTGTCCATTTATGTCTATGTTGTTTTCACCCCTGGATTAATAATTATTTCGCAATTGGTAAAACAGTTACAACCTTCTTTCAAATTCTTCTATAGCTGACACTTATGCAGGCCGTACACGGTCGAATTTCGAACAAATTTTCTCTTCAAAATCAGAAAGTTTGTTTTATTTTTAAATTTTTTTGTGATCTGATTGATTTTCGAAATTCGGCCGACCAAGCCTTCAATGTTGCTACAGAAAAGCTGTGAATCTTCTTTTTCTCTCCGTAAAATTTTTATTTATTTTTTTCTTATTGCATTTCTCGCACGATTCTCCCATCATTGATTAGAAAATCGTTGGTTTTTCAAAAAATTTCCAACATGTCCGATTCCTCAAATTTGATTTCCGCACGAAAATCGGCTGTTGCTGCAGCCCACTAATGGTGCGAAATTTCGTACGAAAATTCTTAGATACGATTTTCGAAAGGACAATTCTTTCGAAATTCGAACCGTGTATGGGCTGGTGTCCTATCATATTGTGTCCCCCCATCGGATAGTGTCCGCTGTGTACTGCGTATGGTGCAGTACACTGTACACACAGATTCCGAAAATAGCCGAAGATGAACGGCGCCTGCGCCGTGAGTCCAGGTTCTAGCCCTGCTGTCCAAGTGGACATAGAGTTAGAATAAAAAAGATCTGAGCGCAGCGAGGTCGAGCCCGAAGCGTGGCGAGCGCAGCGAGGCCGAGCCCGAAGCGTGGCGAGGCCGAGCCCGAAGCGTGGCGAGCGAGGCCGTGCCCGAAGCGTGGCGAGCGCGGCGAGGCCGTGCCCAAAGCGTGGCGAGCCCACGAGGGGCCCTCTAATATCGGCAACCCTATGTCCACTTGGATGGTGGGGCTAGCACCTCCACTCACGGCGCAGGCGCCGTTCATCTTCGAGGATTTTCCGAAGATCCTTCTGCTCTGTACTGCGCAAGCGCTGCGCCTGCGCAGTACGGGGTGGACAGTATCCGATGGTCGGACTGAATATGCCAAAACACCGGCATTAGAATGATTTTTATTGCTTGGGGGCTTGTCCGGGATCTTATTGCTGAAATAGGCGAGAGTGGTAAACGTTTTTATTTTTTTGGTCCCCGACCCCATATTTTGCACCTAAGTTTTTTGACTTTTCTTTCTCTTAACAGTACACAAAGCACAACCTGCGCCGGGATATCATAGAGGGAAACTTCTACAGTGCGACTTTGGCAAACTTTCACAAAATGGACGTGCTCGACATGCACTACCACTTCCGCTTTGACCTGTGCTGCAGGTGTAAAGATGCCGTCCACTGGAACCAGCTGGCCCATCGGAAGTATAGCCAGATCCTGTTGGCACATATCGCTCAAGCCTGGGGCGTGGAGCCCCCGAAGGGAACCAAAATGAAAAGTAAGTCGATTTTCTTCTTTGTTCTCTCGCCCACCCTTCTCTGGATTTAGAGTTGCAGACAGCGAGTTCCATGATGCTACAGAAAGTGTGCCAATTCTGGCTGTGCTGTATATTACATTCTCTGAAACCATCCCACATATTTTAAAGAGTGCATTACTTCATATATTGTGTTTTAAAGTGACATTTGCCTGACTTTTGTGGGACAGTGATGCAACTTACCCCCCTTACTACCCGTTTGGGGTAAGAGTGCGCTATATTAAGATTCCACTCAACTCCAAAATGCCATATGGTGTACTCTGACATTCATCGCAATATTTTCATCCTAGAAGCTACTCGTACTTCTAGGATTTCTGAATTCTAGCCAATGAATGGGCACACTTTTTGTTAATGAACGTTAAACGGGAAACTTGGCTAACAATTATAGATGCATGAATTTTACTTAACTCTACAGGAGTCTCCTTTTTTTTGAGCTTGTGACCCTTTTTAATCCTGCAGTGTAGTCACTGCCGCAGGTTTGGTGACACCATGGAAAGATGTTTTGATGGAACCTTTTTTGTGGTGCAAGCTCCATGGGCCCTTGAGTATTCTCTAGATGCTGTTGGAGCCATGCATGGATTGCTGGGTTTTTGTAATTCTAAAGGTCAGACAGATCTGAAATTTTTAAGCTCTAGGATCGGGGGTTTCCAAACTTTTCAGTACGAGGGCCTTATATATTTTACAATATTTGTGGCCCAAAAAAAAAAATTGAGTGAGTTTTCCTTACGTTAGGGTACTCAGAGCTCCCCTCTTTTGTCACAGCCCCCCCTTACCTCTGGATTCCCATTGCAGCCCCCCTCCCCTTACCTCTGGAGCCCCCCTTACATCAGAGGGTATCCCTTGCTTGGGCAAGGACATCAGCTTTTAGGACCCAGATGGGAGAGGAGACCATAGGCAGCCTCTGCTGACCTGAATCCTTAATTGCTGCACATAGAGGATACACCACTGAGGGCCAGACAAAATCTGATAGGGGGGCCAGATGTGGCCTGCTGGCCATAGTATGGAGACCCCTGCTTTAGGAGAATAAAAGACTAGTAGCCTTCTATATTTCATTTCTGTTAATTGGGATGACCTATATGGGTGAAGATATTTCTTGTACGTGTTTGTATATCCTAAGAATTTCTCCATGTAGATTGCAGCATTTCTCAACAGAAAAAGAAAAAAAAAAGCTTGCATTTCATGTTCCAATGGTTGTGCAGAGACCAATTCTTTCTCATCTGTTGAAGGACACAAACATTCTTAAATCTTCGGTTATACTGGCACCTACTGGATTAGATACTGCCAAACAAAAACTGATCAGCACTTTTGTCTACTGCGTGGCCGCCTTGAGCCTAGCCTTTGGACAGTACTTCATCTGGAACCGCTTAGACATTGTGGGGTGGGCCTGAACGTGACCAATGACACCGGGTTTGGCATAGGTGCTTTTCAGACTGGTGTCTGGGCAAAGGGATGGTCTTGGGAATCTTGTCGGTGCCAGGGGGGGACTTTGTTGTTGGAGGAATCTCCTCTCCTGATCAACATTTTGGCACTTTGAGTGTTTTGGCTGTCCCTTCATTGTTGGACAAACTTCTGCTGAAGGACAGTGGTGCTGGGGTGGCTACACCGTTCAAGGAACAATCAAATCTCTGTGGCAAGAGAGGTTGAGCGGATGCTGTCCTGGGTGGAACTCCTGGTGTAGGTGATTTGGCAGGCATATTTCCATGGAGAGTGGTGTCTGCACCCAGAGCTGTTCCAGAGGGAAAATTCTGGATATAGACCTCCAGGTTCAGCAACCCTCTTTTCTGCAGTTGGGTCTGACAAAACCTTTGGCCCTTAGTGCCCTCAAGGGCCAGGTAACTGCTATTTTTTTTAAATTTATTTTTTAAAGACTGAGTCTCCCATGTGGTCTGCCCCGTCCAAACCATGTTTTCTGTTTGCACGTTCTACCAGGTGGACAATGATTCTGCCTCATCGATGCCTGCTTCGGCATATGGTCCTTCAGGTGGCTCTTTGATCTGCAAGCTTGTCCCCAGTTATTGTTGAGCCTGTTGACCCCAGTTGAACTATTTATACGTCATGAAGGTTTAAGGCTTCCTGTGTCCCTCAATGTACTAGAAAGAAGATGGGATTTTTGTATTTACCGTACAATTCTTTTCTCCTTTTGAGGGACACATCCCGCCCTTCTGTGTTTTGATAATGCTCCTAGTATTGCTTTTCTACACAACTGAGGCATGTTAGTAGGGTAGTAGGGAGGGGTTATACCTTGATATAGTCTACAGTTGTGTGTGGTGTTTATTTTTATTTTTTATTTTTTTGTGGGTGTCCAATCCACCCATAGATGCGATTTATCTTAATCCGAAGGTTTTAAAACGTCTTGTGTCCATCAATGGGCTGCAAGAAAAGGATCTTTACAGTGATTACCCGTGCACCCTGGTTCCACAACTTTTTATATAGCAACCCTCCATGTTTGTGTCACCTCTAGTTTCAGGACACAGTGTCCTGTCTTGTTTATAACCTTCCTCAAGGAGACCTGAATAGATTACTAACATCGGTGTCTGAGTAGAATCACTAACGACAATGACAACATTTCAGCCTGCAAAAGAACACACTGTTCAATCAAAAATAAAATGACTTCCAGTGGGAAAATACATTTTCATGTATTGGCATAATCTGCCATTTTGTTACAAATTCTCATCTTAGGTGATCCCATACAAAGCGATCTGCCTCTGGTTGTCCCCTTGATGAATGTCCCCTATCCTTTCCCACAATTCAATGACCAGGAAAATGACCAGCATGACTTTGGTAAGGACCTTGTATGTGTTTTGTGATTGATGCCTCTCTGGTCTGTACTGTACAATACTAAATGCCTAGTGTTTGCATACTGTGCTGTAACTACACTCTACACCAGGCTTTCTCAACCTTTTAACCCTAGAGGAACCCCAAAAATAATTTTCATGTCTCGAGTAACCCTTACTAAAACCAAATCATCATGGGTCAATAGGAACAATGCTCCTTGTATTGGTGGTCAGTAGGTAGAATGTCCCTCTTAAAGTGGTGTTCAGAATGCCACCCTTAAAGACAGCTAAAAAGATATTTGGTGCCATGCTGTTGGCTTTGCTAAGTGGTGCTGAAGCTTGAACTCTGTAGGCACCATCAAATAGGTGGTTCATTAGCCACAGCTCAAGGAACCCCTAGCAACCTATGGAGGAACCCCAGAGTTGGACGGAGCCCTGGTTGAAAATGGCTGCTCTACACTCTGCTGGGTTGTGTGTACATTTTAAGATTTCTCAGAAGTATCTTTATTTTCCAATGGTCCCACTAAAAATTTGTGGAAACCATTTGTAAATTATGTCTGTAAACAATGTGGTGGGTGTTTTTATTTATTTTAATGGTTTCAGCATAACTCTCTTTGTCTTTTGTTGACTACTTTAGTGTCAGGACACATTGCCTGTTATATTTTTCTACATAACCTTCCTCAAGAAGATCTGACTAGACCTTTATATGTTGAGAATCTTGGAGACCTGAATAGACCTCATGCTTTCAGAATCTAGGAGCTCTGGATAGATCTCCTGTCTTGAGAATCTTGGAGATCTGAATAGACCTCGTGTCTTTTAGAATCTTCAGAGATCTGAATAGACCTTGTGTCTTTTAGAATCTTCGGAGATCTGAATAGACCTCGTGCCTTTTAGAATCTTGGAGATCTGAATAGACCTCGTGTCTTTAGAATCTTGGAGATCTGAATAGACTTCATGTCTTTAGAATCTTGGAGATCTGAATAGACCTCGTGTCTTTAGAATCTTGGAGATCTGAATAGACCTCGTGCCTTTTAGAATCTTGGAGATCTGAATAGACCTCGTGCCTTTTAGAATCTTGGAGATCTGAATAGACCTCGTGCCTTTTAGAATCTTGGAGATCTGAATAGACCTCGTGTCTTTAGAATCTTGGAGATCTGAATAGACCTCGTGTCTTTAGAATCTTGGAGATCTGAATAGACCTCGTGTCTTTAGAATCTTGGAGATCTGAATAGACCTAGTGTCTTTTAGAATCTTGCAGTTTCAAATGGACCTCCATGTCTTTTTAGAATTTTGGAGATCTGAATAGACTTCATGTCTTCAGAATCTAGTCTAGTTGAAAGATGACATCAACTGTTTGTAACAAAGAACAAAAATGTCTTCCAGTGGGAACCGAACTCTTACTAACTTGTCCTAACTAGCCACTTGTTTCAAATTCTCATCTCAGGTTATGCCATTCCAAACGGTCATCTTCCTATAACTCCCTTCGGGAATGTCCCCCATCCACACCCAAAATATAACGATCAGGAAAATGGTCAACATTACTTTGGTAAGGATCCCCTTTATTACCCGTGTGTAGAGATTTTGATGATACTTGGGTGGATGTCTTTTTATTTAATTTTTTGTGTGATTTGTGTCCGAGTGTTGGATGTCTGGTATTTGTTTGTTTTGTCAAAAGTGATTTTCCTTTAGTTGTATGAAAGTAGAATCCCAGGAAATGAGTGTGATGGGTAGGTACATCCTCTGTTCAGTGGTGCACACTGTGAGCTTATCTTGCTCCATATGGCTAATCCTAACCATTCATATAGAAGCTAGTAGAGCTACTGGGGTTTACAGCTCATCCTTTATGGAGGTAAGTACGGGCGGGGAAGGGGGGCTGTGGGGGTGGTTTTGAAGTACTGAGAGCCTTTTGTTGTTTCAGCTGGTACTGGAGATGAGCTTATCGAGAAATGGTTTACTTTTCATAAATTTTCAAATATTTTGGCTTGGGGGACTCAACTGGAGATAAAGAGAACTAGAAAGGTTACCGATGGCCCGGCTTTGTTTTCAATAATCTCCAAACAATTACAGTAAGGAGAACATTACTGTTTTTTTCTAGCAATGCCATCTGATGTGTGCAAACCTGTTTATTCTGAATGGAGCCATATACTTCATGAATCGGGATTGTGTCAATTTCTCAATGTTTTTTTTTTTTCATGTTTTGACGGTCACAATGTTGGCACAAAAAACATTCTAAATTATGATGGTGGCCAACCTTGTGTTTCCAAACATTATTTTTCATAACTTTAACCGTCATTTGAAAAAATAACATGTCTTCAGTATCAAATCTAGCTGGGAAGAAATATTTTTATTTTTTTTTTTTAAATCAAAAAGGTGTTTATTAAAGTTACAGGTATACAGCAATTTCCAGCGCACATGTACATCCATTTGATACATAGTTGTCAATGTATATACAGGCAATACATCAATCCAGTACCTCCTCCCTCCACCCCGTGTTCGCACAGAGTTCCCCAGTAGGTTAGACATTTCCAAGCTAGGGCTCACATATCTGCCCTGCACCACACATCCTACAATATTAGCTCGTTTGGACTTAGCCCAGGGGTATCCAGCCAACATGACCATAAGCGCTCAAACCTTCCCGGGCATCCCCTATGTTGATAGATGTATTTCTCCATGATAAGGGTCCTGCCCATATGGGTTATCCAGGCCGCTACTACCGGGGGTTCTACAGATTTCCAACCCAGCAAAATAAGTTTCCTAGCCTGGAATAGCGCCCTGGAGACTGCCACCCTGATGGGCTCTAATGACACCACCCCCTCCAGTATCCCTAGAACGCAGCATATGGGATCCATAGGTATCTGCGTGTGAAACACCGCATTGACAGTGTCCACTACCTCCTTCCAGTATCTGTGGAGTTTCGGGCAACGCCACAGGAGGTGAATAAGATCCCCCTCGTGCTGCCCGCACCTGCCACATAGGGGGTCAGCCGTTCCACCCATCCTACTCAATCTAACCGGTGTATAGTGCGCTCTCAGTATAATATAGAGTTGGGAGACCTTTTGTGCCACATTCAATGAACAGTAGGTGATGGCCTGCAGGGCCTCCTCCCACTGCTCACCCGTGAGGGTGCCAACATCTCGTTCCCAAAGCGGCAGTGCTTTGCACGGGCGGCCACGCAGGTGCCGTGCAAGCAGCATCTGATAGCATTGCGAGATTATACCCTTTGTGCCGTCCGCAGACTGCAACTCTTGAAATAACGGGGTGGGCGACAACACCCATTCACCCGAGTCCCCCTGCGCGGCCACCGCGTGCCTCAGTTGCAAGTAAGGGAAGATCATGGCCTCCGTAAGGTTACATTTTTGCCGCATGGCTGTAAAAGATAGAAGCTTTCCACCCTGAAATATATGGGACAGCAGTTGTACGTTATGGGCACGCCATCTAGGGTCAGGCTGCAGTTTAGCGATCTCAACATATGTTTGATTACCCCATATCGGACTATATTCCGTGAAGCCCTGCAGCTACCTACTCTTATTCCATATTTTTTGTATCATGGACAGCGTAGGTGTTAATTTGTTGGAGCCCTTAAACATTTGGGCCTCCAGTCCCATAGGGATGGTCTCAGCCCCCGTCGCATGAAGCAGCAGCCTCGCAGAGGACCCCGCCGGTCCATGCGACATGGAGCCCACCAGGTGCTGTAATTGGGCCGCAATATAGTACAGCCAAGGGTTGGGTACCGCCAACCCTCCGCTGTCCTTAGAACGTTGCAAATGTTCCAACTTAATCCTAGGGGGTTTCGTGTGCCACAACAACTTCCGAAAAAGCGTATTAATTACTCTGAAAAGTTTTAAATGGATGACGACCGGGGAGTTGTGGAGGAAATAGAGCAATTGGGGCATTAAAATAATTTTTATAAGATTGGCCTTCCCGGCCAGAGACATCCTAAGGGTGTTCCATGTGTTTATTCTATCCCGGAATCTGGACAGCAGAGGACATATGTTCACTGAACAGTAGTCCCCTACCTTGGATGTTATTTGTACCCCCAAATATTTAAAACTAGTTACCACTGGTACTGGGCATGAATCCGGAATCGCCACCTCTCCTTCATCTAATTTCAATAGGGCCGATTTAGACCAGTTAATGGTCAGTCCTGAGAACTGGCCAAATCTCTCTATAATGGACATCACCTGCGGCAGGGACCGGCTGGGGTCATCCAGGAAAAGCAGCATGTCATCCTTGTAGAGCATGATCTTTTCGTGAACAGCCCCATACTGAAATCCCCGTACATCTACACTGTCTCTTATAAGGGCCGCAAGAGGTTCTATCGCAAATGCGAAGAGCAAGGGGGAGAGCGGACACCCTTGCCGCGTCCCCCTGGCCAAAGCAAAATCGGCAGACATCTTGTCCACCATCCTAAATATTGGCTTTCGGGGAAGCGTACAGCAGTTTGACCCAGGCAATAAAGCGCTGTCCGAAGCCAAACTTATCCAACACTGCCCACAAGTACCTCCAGCTTACACTATCAAATGCCTTGTTGGCGTCAAGGGACAGAAGGGCCCTATTTTCCCCATTGTCTGCCCGCAGCTGCATGTTCAAAAATAATCTCCTAAGATTGGTTACTGTGGACTTATGTGGCATAAAGCCAGCCTGATCTTGGTGAATAAGGGCGGCTACTAACCCGTTTACCCGGAGCGCCAGGACCTTGGCCAGGATCTTCACATCGCTTTGCAGCAACGAAATGGGTCTATATGACCCCGGATCCACCGGATCCTTCCCAGGTTTAAGCAATAAAACAATAGTAGCCCTTGACATAGAGTCGGGGAGAGTACCTCCCTCCAAGCATGCATTAAACACCTTCAACAATTTAGGCAGAATATCCTCCCCGTATTGTACATATACCTCCATGGGAATACCATCTGTCCCAGGTGCCTTACAGGAGGGGAAAGAGCCGGCAGCCGCCATTAATTCCTCTAAGGTGATCGGGGCGTCGAGAAGACGCACGGCCTTTTCCGAGAGCCTGGGTAAATTGATTGTGGTCAAATATGACTGTAGATCGTCATCCGAGTAGGTGTCCCTCGACCCGTAAAGATCCCGGTAGAAGTCAGCCAGCTCGGATATAATGATCTCCTGCGAGTTAACCACTTTGCCGTTTTTGGCTCTAATGGCCCCTATAGCCGGGGACATCTGTTGTGCTTTCGCAATTCTGGCGAGTAGGCGACCCGTCTGTTCCCCCTCCTCATAAAACGCCAATTTTGTGAAAAAACGTTTGCGCTCCGCAGTGGAGGATCTCAAGCGGTCCAGAGAATCCTGTGCCGCCATCCATGCCTCCCTTGCTGAGTCAGTATGCCCCGTGACATATTCTATCTCCAACCTTTTTACTAAGTCTCCTGCTTGCTCCAGTATAGCCGCAGAGTTCTGCTTCACCAGGTGTATCTCATGGACAAACACCCCCCCCGCAAAAAAGCCTTAAAAGTTTCCCACTTCAGAAGGTCATTAGGGTGGTGACGGTGTGTCAGAAAGAAACCCCTGATTTGAGATGCAATCCTATCCGGAAAGGGGAACAGCTTGAGCCAAAAGGCATTCAGCCTCCATGGGGCTCTGGGCAGCATGCTAGGGGGTTGGGTGGTCAGCCATAGAACCAGGGGGGAGTGGTCCGACACTCCCCGGGGAAAGTAGTCCGCCCTCGAGGTAAACCCCACCATGTTGGGGGTACCCACACAGAGATCTATACGGGACAGGGATCCATGGGTCTTAGAAAAACAGGAGAACTGTCTACAGTCTGGATTTCGGATCCGCCAAATGTCGACCCACCCTACCTCCGTCAGTAATCTGCTAAGGGCCGTGCCCCGGTTACCCCCAGGAGGTGTCGTCGGGGGGTGTCTGTCCATTTTGGGATCCAGGTAGCAGTTAAAGTCCCCCAAGATTAAAACCGGTACCTCCTGTTTATTGGCCAAATAGGAGATTAGTAGCTGAAGCCCCTCCCGCGAAAACGGGGGGGGGGGGGGGGGGGTATGTATACAAAAGCAAGAATCAATGTAAAAGCATAGATTTTGCAATACAAAAAAACAAATCTGCCAGATACATCAACAAGTGAGTCCAGTTCCTGATATGCCAGTGCCCGGTGTATCAGAACACTCACCCCCCTAGAATACGAGGTGTGAGTGGAGTGATAGGCCTTCCCAACCCAGGCATATTGGAGAAATTTCACCGTGTCCCCTTGTAAATGTGTCTCTTGAAGGCCTACAATGGCCGGGTGGAATTTTCTTAGCCCTGCCGAAATCATGGTCCTTTTCAGAGGATCATTTACCCCCCGAACATTCCAAGTCACTATAGGTGTAGCGGTCATAGACCAGTTGTGTAGAATCTACTGTACCTACTGTGGGTTCCAGGTCCTCCAGACATCTCTCCCGTTGGAGTCAGATTTGTGCCCTGCAAACATACAGGAGGGAGTGGTACATAGAACTGCAAGCTTGTGATGGCAAAAAAGATGATGCAGCCCAAAACTGTAAAAAGCGTGTAACCCGTGCGCTGGATAGATAGTGCTGAACGGTAAAAAACCTCAAAATTCCGCTGCCGAGCCATATCGACTAAGCAGCAATCGTAAACATATTGGTCAACTTGTATTCCTATTCCTGCTAACCGTGCAGGATGAGCGTGCTCCCTAGCAACAAAGGGGTGACCCACGCGTTCCCCTAGCTTGGCAGCTGGGCACGCGTGGGTCCCATCGCGGTGTAACTGCCACTGAGGTCGCAGGGAGCAGAGAAAGACCTCATTCCAACTGAGCATAGCAACTCGTCACCGTCGAAGGCAAACTGTGGACGGAGATAAAGTCGCTGATAACAATCATCAAGTAATGTCCCCTCGGTAACTGTAAAACCTCTCAGGTAGATACATGCCGACTCCTCCCGAGCCCTCCATAGAAAGACAGCATGGGATCAATCCTCCGCTCTGTGACGGATGACGTTCTCATTGTGATCAAGCCATCGGGCAGCATCCTGCGCATTTTCAAAGAAATGGTTCTGGTCCATGGCGGTGATGCGAAGTTTCGCTGGAAACAGCATAGCGTATTTCAATTGCAGCCTCTGCAGTCGCTTTTTAACATCAGCAAACTTAGCGCGTCTGCGTTGCACTTCAGCAGAAAAGTCAGGATAGAAGGAGATTCTATTGCCTTGAAATAGCACCGAACCCCTCTCTCTGGCCATCCGTAACGCAACTTCCCGGTCCCTGTAGTTCAGGAGTCTGACCAGCATCGCTCTCGGGGGGCCTCCCGGGGGAAGGGGCCGCGGCGGGACTCTGTGTGCCCGCTCCACAGCATATAAAGGAGAGAAAGCATCCTTGCCAAAGACTTCCTGCAGCCAGTTTTCCATAAATTCAGTGGGGTCCCTACCTTCCACCTTCTCCGGTAACCCCACTATCCGGACATTGTTGCGTCTCAAGCGATTCTCAATGTCGTCAGTTCTGTCAAACGCTAGGTGTGCTTGCTGCGTTGCGATTCTCACATCGCGGTTCAGGTGAGGAAGTTGATCTTCCATATCGCTCACCCTCCCTTCCACTGCCGTGGTTCTCTCCCTAATTTTCTGTATATCTTGGCGCAATAATGACACAGTCTCTCTCAGCCCCCCAAACTTCTCTTTAAGGTCATCCACCGATGCTGTGCATCTCTGTACGGCGTGCAGAATCTCACTTAGTGTGGGCTGGGGGGTATCCTCTTGCTGCTCTTCAAATAAGCCAGGCATAGGGTCAGGAACAGAATCCATAGGGGCAGCATTATCATCCCCATCAGACAGAAGTGGCGAGGCCTGTCCTGCAATGGACTCAGAACATAGCGGTGCTTCTGGGGACATGTCCTGTGGTCCTGCAAGCTTTTGGGCATAATATAACATGTCCCGAGGCTGATCCTTAGCCTGAGGGGGTTTAGGTAACTTACCCCCCAGCGAAGCTTTCTTGTCCAGGCCACGCGGCGTGCTGTGCGGCTGTGACTGCCAGGCGCCATCTTGACTGCGTGCGGAGGCCGCACCCGCGGCTTCTCCTCGGTTTTTGCGGGTCATCCCGACCGGTCTACGAGCGGCATTGTGGTCCCTGAGGGTGTCGGAGGTAGTGTGCGGCGAATCCGCCCGGAATACGGCGGTAATAACGGCGGGGAAAGGATCAGTTAAGGATCACCAGCGGGAGCTCCGTAAAACACCGCTGCTCACATGCCCCGTCAGGCCACGCCCCCAGGAAGCAATATTTTAGTCTGTAAAGGAACCCACCTTGTTAATTTTAAGGAAGGAGAAAAAAAAATGGCTTCCAGTGGGTACAGAAGTCTTTACTTATCGTCATAACCAGCTGCTGTTGCAAATTCTTATCTCAGGTCCTCCTATACAAAACGATCCTCCTCATGGTGTTCTCTTGAGGAATGTGCCCCATCCTCACCCGCCCTGTTCCCAGGGAAATCTTCAGCCTTGCTTTGGTAAGGATTTTGTTTTTTATGTTATCTGTGTGTGAAGGTTTTGATGACTGTTGTGTGGCAAATGACGTGATGTGGTCTTGTCCGAGTGACAAGAGAGAATATTCTCCCTGCAGAGTGAGGTAGTGCTACCTATACAGGGAGGGAGCAGAGCTGGGCCAGGTAGAGAGTAGTAATGCAAGGAAGCTTTGTACACAGCACACCCCCTCTGCACTGTGCAGGTAGAGCACCCCTGAAATCTGCAATCTGTATGTAGTACAACCTTGAACTCTGCACTCTGTGCATAGGGCATCCTTTGAAGTGCATTGTGTACGTAATGCAACCCCGCACTATGTAGCGTGCACTCCTGAGCTCTGCGCCCTGTACGTAGGGCGCTCTCCTGAGCTCTGTGCCCTGTACGTAGGGCGCGCTCCTGAGCTCGGCGCTCTCCTGAGCTCTCTGCGCCCTGTACGTAGGGCGCGCTCCTGAGCTCTGTGCCCTGTACGTAGGGCGCGCTCCTGAGCTCGGCGCTCTCCTGAGCTCTGCGCCCTGTACGTAGGGCGCGCTCCTGAGCTCTCTGCGCCCTGTACGTAAGACGCGCTCCTGAGTTCTCTGCGCCCTGTACGTAGGGCGCGCTCCTGAGTTCTCTGCGCCCTGTACGTAGGGCGCGCTCCTGAGTTCTCTGCGCCCTGTACGTAGGGCGCGCTCCTGAGCTCTCTGCGCCCTGTACGTAGGGCGTGCTCCTGAGCTCTCTGCGCCCTGTACGTGGGGCGCGCTCCTGAGCTCTCTGCGCCCTGTACGTAGGGCGCGCTCCTGAGCTCTCTGCGCCCTGTACGTAGCAAGCTCCTGAGCTCTGCGCCCTGTACGTAGCAAGCTCCTGATTCAACTGGCCCTTTGAGGGCAACCATACTTCTATTGCGTCTCTTGATAAAATTGAGCTTGACACCCCTGAGCTATAGTATTTTTATTAAAAATAAATTTCCTGGTGTGTTGGAAGTGGAACACTGGACTCCTGCTGTGGTCTGGTGCCATCCACCGACCCGTACATTGATGCTCTGTCCAAAAATGACAGAGGCTGGAGGATTAAACTACGGCACACAAGACAGAATTAGGCGTCCAGTAGACCAGAAGTGTGTCAAATGCAGAGGATTCTTCAGAGCGAAGGTCTGAAGCATAAGCAGCAGGACTTGTACTTTTTTTTTTTTTATGTATTGGTCACCCAATTTGGGTTCTCCAACACAAGCTCTGAGCACCCTAGGCTGGGAGAGCCCAGCATGCTGTACAGCACAGTGTCATGGAAGCACCATGTATTCTACATTTTATTTTTAACATCCCGTAAGATTTCAAACAGGAAGATTTCATTTTTGTACCAATTTTTATTATTCTACAGGTGTGTGTGTGTGTGTATGTGTGTGTATGTGATTTGTAGCTTGCACTGTGTGTGAGATCCCAGGAAATGTATGGGTGGTGGTGGTGTCCTCGTGGTGGGGGGTGCCCACGGTGGTGGTGTCCTCGGTGGTGGGGGGTGTCCATGGTGGTGGTGTCCTCGGTGGTGGGGGGTGTCCATGGTGGTGGTGTCCTCGGTGGTGGGGGTGTCCGTGGTGGTGGTGTCCTCGGTTTACTCCTGGGTTTCACTGATTTATGGAAACTTTCTTACTTTGCAGAACCCATGTACATTCCTGGATACACTGCCTTTGATGGTACCGATGATAGCCATATGATTGGTCAGCATTTAAAAGCTTTTCTTTTTTTTTTTTCTTGCATGTACATCTCTACAATTATCTTTCTAAATGATCGTCTTTTACATTCTCCTTTTAGGAGCGTTCATTCCTGAACCCATCAGATTTAATCCAAATCAAACAAATTCAAATGGTAAGATACAAAATGTCTGTGTTACCCTTCCTCTTCCTGTAACCTGCACAGGTCCCGTGTCCTCTCCTCCGATCCCTACACCTGACGCGGTGTGTCATATGATCGTATCATCCCCGCAGCTGACGCGGTGTGTCTTCTGATCGGATCCCCCGTATCTGATGCGGTGTCATTTGATCGTATCATTCCCGCACCTGACGTGGTCTGATCGGATCCCCCGCGCCTGACGCGGTGTGTTGTCTGATCGGCTCCCCCGCGCCTGGCGCGGTGTGTTGTCTGATCAGATGCCCCGCACCTGACGCGGTGTGTCGTCTGATCGGATCCCCCGCACCTGACGCGGTGTGTCGTCTGATCGGATCCCCCCGCACCTGGCGCGGTGTGTCGTCTGATCGGATCCCCCCGCACCTGACGCGGTGTGTCGTCTGATCGGATCCCCCCGCACCTGACGCGGTGTGTCGTCTGATCGGATCCCCCCGCACCTGACGCGGAGTGTCGTCTGATCGGATCCCCCCGCACCTGACGCGGAGTGTCGTCTGATCGGATCCCCCCGCACCTGACGCGGAGTGTCGTCTGATCGGATCCCCCCGCACCTGACGCGGAGTGTCGTCTGATCGGATCCCCCCGCACCTGACGCGGAGTGTCGTCTGATCGGATCCCCCCGCACCTGACGCGGAGTGTCGTCTGATCGGATCCCCCCGCACCTGACGCGGAGTGTCGTCTGATCGGATCCCCCCGCACCTGACGCGGAGTGTCGTCTGATCGGATCCCCCCGCACCTGACGCGGAGTGTCGTCTGATCGGATCCCCCCGCACCTGACGCGGAGTGTCGTCTGATCGGATCCCCCCGCACCTGACGCGGAGTGTCGTCTGATCGGATCCCCCCGCACCTGACGCGGAGTGTCGTCTGATCGGATCCCCCCGCACCTGACGCGGAGTGTCGTCTGATCGGATCCCCCCGCACCTGACGCGGAGTGTCGTCTGATCGGATCCCCCCGCACCTGACGCGGAGTGTCGTCTGATCGGATCCCCCCGCACCTGACGCGGAGTGTCGTCTGATCGGATCCCCCCGCACCTGACGCGGAGTGTCGTCTGATCGGATCCCCCCGCACCTGACGCGGAGTGTCGTCTGATCGGATCCCCCCGCACCTGACGCGGAGTGTCGTCTGATCGGATCCCCCCGCACCTGACGCGGAGTGTCGTCTGATCGGATCCCCCCGCACCTGACGCGGAGTGTCGTCTGATCGGATCCCCCCGCACCTGACGCGGAGTGTCGTCTGATCGGATCCCCCCGCACCTGACGCGGAGTGTCGTCTGATCGGATCCCCCCGCACCTGACGCGGAGTGTCGTCTGATCGGATCCCCCCGCACCTGACGCGGAGTGTCGTCTGATCGGATCCCCCCGCACCTGACGCGGAGTGTCGTCTATTTAGGATGCCCCGCACCTGACGCGGTGTGTCGTCTGATCGGATCCCCCCGCACCTGACGCGGAGTGTCGTCTGATCGGATCCCCCCGCACCTGACGCGGAGTGTCGTCTGATCGGATCCCCCCGCACCTGACGCGGAGTGTCGTCTGATCGGATCCCCCCGCACCTGACGCGGAGTGTCGTCTGATCGGATCCCCCCGCACCTGACGCGGAGTGTCGTCTGATCGGATCCCCCCGCACCTGACGCGGAGTGTCGTCTGATCGGATCCCCCCGCACCTGACGCGGAGTGTCGTCTGATCGGATCCCCCCGCACCTGACGCGGAGTGTCGTCTGATCGGATCCCCCCGCACCTGACGCGGAGTGTCGTCTGATCGGATCCCCCCGCACCTGACGCGGAGTGTCGTCTGATCGGATCCCCCCGCACCTGACGCGGAGTGTCGTCTGATCGGATCCCCCCGCACCTGACGCGGAGTGTCGTCTATTTAGGATGCCCCGCACCTGACGCGGTGTGTCGTCTGATCGGATGCCCCGCACCTGACGCGGTGTGTCGTCTGATCGGATCCCCCCGCACCTGACGCGGAGTGTCGTCTGATCGGATCCCCCCGCACCTGGCGCGGAGTGTCGTCTGATCGCATTATCACCCGCAGCAGACGCGGTGCGTCTTCTGATCGGATCCCCCGCAGCTGATGCGGTGTCATTTGATGGTATCATCCCCGACACCTGGTCTGATCGCGGTGTCCTCTTCTGATCGGGTCCCCCACACCTGAACGCAGTGTGTCCTGTGATCGGATTGCCCGCATCTGAACGCGGTGTGTCGCCTGATCGGATCCCCCGCACTGGCGCGGTGCGTCGTATCGGATCCCCCGCACCTGACTTGGTCTGATCGGATCCCCCGCAGCTGATGCTGTGACATTTGATCGTATCATCTCCCGCACCTGACGTGGTCTGATCGGATCCCCCACATCTGAACGCGGTGTCCTCTTCTGATCGGGTCCCCCACACCTGACACGGTGTGTCTCCTGATCGGATCGCGCGCATCTGAATGCGGTGTGTCGTCTGATCACACCCCCTGCAGCTGACGCGGTGTATCCTGTGATCGGATCCTCGCAACTGATGCGGTGTGTCTTCTGTTGTCTTCCTTGTTCCCTGCACCTTGCATGGTCCTTATTTTATTTCTGATCTCTGCACTTTGCATGGTCCTTATTTTATTTCTGATCTCTGCACTTTGCATGGTCCTTATTTTATTTCTGATCTCTGCACTTTGCATGGTCCTTTTTTATATTTCTGATCTCTGCACTTTGCATGGTCCTTTTTTATATTTCTGATCTCTGCACTTTGCATGGTCCTTTTTTATATTTCTGATCTCTGCACTTTGCATGGTCCTTTTTTATATTTCTGATCTCTGCACTTTGCATGGTCCTTTTTTATATTTCTGATCTCTGCACTTTGCATGGTCCTTTTTTATATTTCTGATCTCTGCACTTTGCATGGTCCTTTTTTATATTTCTGATCTCTGCACTTTGCATGGTCCTTATTTTATTTCTGATCTCTGCACTTTGCATGGTCCTTATTTTATATTTCTGATCTCTGCACTTTGCATGGTCCTTTTTTATATTTCTGATCTCTGCACTTTGCATGGTCCTTTTTTATATTTCTGATCTCTGCACTTTGCAAGGTCCTTTTTTTTATATTTCTGATCTCTGCACTTTGCATGGTCCTTTTTTTATATTTCTGATCTCTACACCTTGCATCATTCCCTTTTTTTCTTTTCTGATGTTTTCGGATCCCTACACCCTCTGTGTGGTCACTTTTTCATGTCTGATCCCCACACCTGTGTTCTATGCTGTGATCCCTGCATGTCATCCATTGCCCTTTGTGATGCCAGCAACCTACTTTGTATTGTGTGCTGCCTGATGTTTTGCTTTATCCATAGCTGACCATTGATGCTTAACTTTTTTTTTCTATTCTTTTATTAATGCAGCTGTCTCTCCCTTTGTTGATGACAGTCCATTTTTAGTCAATTTCCCTCCAGGAAATGTCGGTTTTGATGGCTTTGGTAGGATTACGAATGTCAACTTTACTGGTGAGTTGAATGCAATGTAAATGGCTTTTATATGAAGCATTGGTCTGCAGTCTGCAGGCCACCAGAAGGCTTTGTGTGCTCTGAATGTGGAGAACATCTCTTGGGGTTCCATTAAAATATGCAACTCCTACACATGACCTTCCATTGTGGTTGAACTTACCACAGGTGTACTTATGTATTCATAGCCCGTGCTAGTTTTACATTGGGCAAGTGACCGTTTTGTGGGGTTTTTATTTTTTTGCTTCTTCAATTTGACAAAATCTTTAGTATTCCCTCTTTTTGTAGGTTTGGTTTCTTTATGTTTTGTGTACGCTATAGGGAGGGATTGGTTAGCCTTCATTTAAATTTATCCCAAAGGCTCAATTTTAAAAATTTTAAATGAACGTGTGTGTATATATACCTGCTTTGTGTAATGGTTTTTCACAGCATAGCCCCGATTCTCCTCTTCTGGGGCCCCCTACTGGCGCTCTTGGCAATCCCCTTCTGAGTGCCCCCATCGCAAGCCTCTTGCATTCAGGGGCACTCATTCTTGCTCCCTTTGCACCAACTTTTCCAACGATTTCACTATGGAGATTGGAAGCATCCTAATGCAAGTTTAGAGGGGGGAGTAAACCGCTTATTACTCTTGTATCCGTTTATTGAGGAGTCTGTGCAGAAGTGGTCTTTTCCACCAATGTGGTCTTTCCCTCAATGTGGATCCTGGCAGTGTCTCACCTTAGCAAGGTTCTCCCCTTTCCAATAGAGGATGTGTCTGGTCTTGAGAACCCAACCCAAAAGCCAGACAAAAGCCCTTTCTAGAGCTTTCACTGGCAGGCCCTTCCCTTTACTGGGTTCTAGCTGTGACCTGGCAGTATATAACCGTGTCTGATTTCTCAAAATTCATTATGAGACCTAAACGCTGCTGAGATCCCTCTCAGTAGTTTTACACTTCAGTTGTGATGGTTTGCTAGAAACCTCTCATCTCATTTCTGGCATGTTGGTTCTTATACAGTACATAAGGCAATTTGGCTAAAGTACTGGACTACAGAACCAAAAACTTAATCCGCATGGCCTTCCAGATGCAGTATTTCTTCAGACTAGCTGTTGACAATATCAAAGATGCTACTGGTGGCAAAAGCATCCATCTTCTGTAGTGGAAAGCCTGAGGAACCGACAACCAAGTCATCTCCGCCCTTGTCTGTGAAGAAATTACCCTTTATGTTTCTCCACCCCATTGATCCCCACATTGAGACCAACCCCCCTGGTGAGGGAACTGTTGGTGCAAGTTGTGAGGTCACTGACCTTTCAGAAGCTACAGCAGTTGGGATGGATCCTGAACCTTCAGAAATCAGGGTAGAAACGCTAATTCTGTGTCTAGTCCTGAACACACTGGCCAGGAGAAATGTTATACTTTCCAAGGGTTCTTTCAAACTGGAGGTAATGATACGATATAGTTATAGGTATAGATGGATATAGATATATATATATATATATATATATATATATATATATATATATATATATATATATATATATATATATATATGACGTGCGTTTGTTTTCATCCGAATTTCGGGTATTTTTGTTATCATTTTAACAAACGATAACGAGCGTGCAGAATCCGAAAACTGAAAGATCCGACATAAACAAGCAGAGAGAGGGAGGGGAAAGATTTGACGCAGAGAGAGAGGGGAAAGATTTGACGTAGAGAGAGAGAGGGGAAAGATTTGACGTAGAGAGAGAGAGGGGAAAGATTTGACGTAGAGAGAGAGAGGGGAAAGATTTGACGTAGAGAGAGAGAGGGGAAAGATTTGACGTAGAGAGAGAGAGGGGAAAGATTTGACGTAGAGAGAGAGAGGGGAAAGATTTGACGTAGAGAGAGAGAGGGGAAAGATTTGACGTAGAGAGAGAGAGAGGGGAAAGATTTGACGTAGAGAGAGAGAGAGGGGAAAGATTTGACGTAGAGAGAGAGAGGGGGGAAAGATTTGACGTAGAGAGAGAGAGAGGGGAAAGATTTGACGTAGAGAGAGAGAGAGGGGAAAGATTTGACGTAGAGAGAGAGAGAGGGGAAAGATTTGACGTAGAGAGAGAGGGGAAAGATTTGACGTAGAGAGAGAGAGAGAGGGGAAAGATTTGACGTAGAGAGAGGGGAAAGATTTGACGTAGAGAGAGGGGAAAGATTTGACGTAGAGAGAGGGGAAAGATTTGATGTAGAGAGAGAGAGAGGGGAAAGATTTGACGTAGAGAGAGAGAGAGAGGGGAAAGATTTGACGTAGAGAGAGAGAGAGAGGGGAAAGATTTGACGTAGAGAGAGGGGAAAGATTTGACGTAGAGAGAGGGGAAAGATTTGACGTAGAGAGAGGGGAAAGATTTGATGTAGAGAGAGAGAGAGGGGAAAGATTTGACGTAGAGAGAGAGAGAGGGGAAAGATTTGACGTAGAGAGAGAGAGAGGGGAAAGATTTGATGTAGAGAGAGAGAGAGGGGAAAGATTTGACGTAGAGAGAGAGAGAGGGGAAAGATTTGACGTAGAGAGAGAGAGAGGGGAAAGATTTGACGTAGAGAGAGAGAGAGGGGAAAGATTTGACGTAGAGAGAGAGGGGAAAGATTTGACGTAGAGAGAGAGAGGGGAAAGATTTGACGTAGAGAGAGAGAGAGGGGAAAGATTTGACGTAGAGAGAGAGAGAGGGGAAAGATTTGACGTAGAGAGAGAGAGGGGAAAGATTTGACGTAGAGAGAGAGAGGGGAAAGATTTGACGTAGAGAGAGAGAGGGGAAAGATTTGACGTAGAGAGAGAGAGAGGGGAAAGATTTGACGTAGAGAGAGAGAGAGGGGAAAGATTTGACGTAGAGAGAGAGAGAGGGGAAAGATTTGACGTAGAGAGAGAGAGAGGGGAAAGATTTGACGTAGAGAGAGAGAGGGGAAAGATTTGACGTAGAGAGAGAGAGGGGAAAGATTTGACGTAGAGAGAGAGAGGGGAAAGATTTGACGTAGAGAGAGCGAGGGGAAAGGTTTGACGTAGAGAGAGCGAGGGGAAAGGTTTGACGTAGAGAGAGCGAGGGGAAAGGTTTGACGTAGAGAGAGCGAGGGGAAAGATTTGACGTAGAGAGAGCGAGGGGAAAGATTTGACGTAGAGAGAGCGAGGGGAAAGATTTGACGTAGAGAGAGCGAGGGGAAAGATTTGACGTAGAGAGAGCGAGGGGAAAGATTTGACGTAGAGAGAGCGAGGGGAAAGATTTGACGTAGAGAGAGCGAGGGGAAAGATTTGACGTAGAGAGAGCGAGGGGAAAGATTTGACGTAGAGAGAGCGAGGGGAAAGATTTGACGTAGAGAGAGCGAGGGGAAAGATTTGACGTAGAGAGAGAGAGGGGAAAGATTTGACGTAGAGAGAGAGAGGGGAAAGATTTGACGTAGAGAGAGAGAGGGGAAAGATTTGACGTAGAGAGAGAGAGGGGAAAGATTTGACGTAGAGAGAGAGAGGGGAAAGATTTGACGTAGAGAGAGAGAGAGGGGAAAGATTTGACGTAGAGAGAGAGAGGGGAAAGATTTGACGTAGAGAGTGAGAGGGGAAAGATTTGACGTAGAGAGTGAGAGGGGAAAGATTTGACGTAGAGAGTGAGAGGGGAAAGATTTGACGTAGAGAGTGAGAGGGGAAAGATTTGACGTAGAGAGAGAGAGGGGAAAGATTTGACGTAGAGAGAGAGAGGGGAAAGATTTGACGTAGAGAGAGAGAGGGGAAAGATTTGACGTAGAGAGAGAGAGGGGAAAGATTTGACGTAGAGAGAGAGAGGGGAAAGATTTGACGTAGAGAGAGAGAGGGGAAAGATTTGACGTAGAGAGAGAGAGGGGAAAGATTTGACGTAGAGAGAGAGAGGGGAAAGATTTGACGTAGAGAGAGGGGAAAGATTTGACGTAGAGAGAGGGAGGGGAAAGATTTGACGTAGAGAGAGAGAGGGGAAAGATTTGACGTAGAGAGTGAGAGGGGAAAGATTTGACGTAGAGAGTGAGAGGGGAAAGATTTGACGTAGAGAGTGAGAGGGGAAAGATTTGACGTAGAGAGAGAGGGGGGAAAGATTTGACGTAGAGAGAGAGGGGGGAAAGATTTGACGTAGAGAGAGAGGGGGGAAAGATTTGACGTAGAGAGAGAGGGGGGAAAGATTTGACGTAGAGAGAGAGGGGGGAAAGATTTGACGTAGAGAGAGAGGGGGGAAAGATTTGACGTAGAGAGAGAGAGGGGGAAAGATTTGACGTAGAGAGAGAGGGGGGGAAAGATTTGACGTAGAGAGAGAGGGGAAAGATTTGACGTAGAGAGAGGGGAAAGATTTGACGTAGAGAGAGGGGAAAGATTTGATGTAGAGAGAGAGAGGGGAAAGATTTGATGTAGAGAGAGAGAGAGAGGGGAAAGATTTGACGTAGAGAGAGGGGAAAGATTTGATGTAGAGCGTGAGAGAGGGGAAAGATTTGACGTAGAGAGAGAGTGAGAGAGAGGGGAAAGATTTGACGTAGAGAGTGAGAGGGGAAAGATTTGACATAGAGAGAGAGTGAGAGGGGGGAAAGATTTGACGTAGAGAGAGAGGGGGGAAAGATTTGACGTAGAGAGAGAGAGAGAGAGGGGGGAAAGATTTGACGTAGAGGGGGGAAAGATTTGATGCAGAGAGACAATGGCAAAAAAGTTGAATGTGCCTAACCTAACTATTAGTCCAAGATTATTCGACGTAGAGAGAAAAGATTCAACAGAAGATTCAACGAAGCATTCGCCGCAAACGGACATTTTATGGTCAAATTCTCCGCCCATAGGCTATAGAAGAATTCTAATGTTGGCTGACTAGTAATAATAATCAATAAATATAATTATTTCTAGTGTCATACAACGTTAGAATTCTACTATAGCTTGTAGGCGGAACATTCGACCGGAAATGTACGATTGCGGCTTCGTACAGTTTAGCTGCTCCGTCAAATCATCTTCGAACATTCGACAGACACCATAAGCCTTCAATGACAGATTCCACCTTAAAGCGGTTGTATACTCATTTTTTTAAACTTTTACCTACAGGAAAGCCTATAATAAGGCTTACCTGTAGGTAAAAAAAATATCTCCTAAACCTGTACGGTTTAGGAGATATTCCCCTCGGTATGCGCCGCTGACTGCAGCGGCGCATGCGCACGAGGGGATTCTCGGCCTGAAAATCCGGCAGTGGCCGACCGGCCGGAATGAGATCTCCCGCGCGCATGCGTGGGAGTGACGATATCGCGGCTCCGGCCACTCACAGCGCCTGAGCCGCGATACCCCGGAAGAAACACCGAGGGGAGCATGTCAGCTCCCTCGGCGTGGATCGGGCCAGATGTCGGGGCCTCGTTCTAAGGTATTTCATAATGAGCTAGTATGCGGTGCATATGTATGTATATGTACAGTGGTGTGAAAAAGTGTTTGCCCCCTTCCTCATTTCCTGTTCCTTTGCATGTTTGTCACACTTAAGTGTTTCGGAACATCAAACCAATTTAAACAATAGTCAAGGACAACACAAGTAAACACAAAATGCAATTTGTAAATGAAGGTGTTTATTATTAAAGGTGAAAAAAAATCCAAACCATCATGGCCCTGTGTGAAAAAGTGATTGCCCCCTAAACCTAATAACTGGTTGGGCCACCCTTAGCAGCAACAACTGCAACCAAGCGTTTGCGATAACGTGCAATGAGGCTTTTACAGCGTCCTGGAGGAATTTTGGCCCACTCATCTTTGCAGAATTGTCCTAATTCAGTTACATTAGAGGGTTTTCCAGCATGAACGGCCTTTTTAAGGTCATACCACAACATCTCAATAGGATTCAGGTCAGGACTTTGGCTAGGCCACTCCAAAGTCTTCATTTTGTTTTTCTTCAGCCATTCGGTGGTGGACTTGCTGGTGTGTTTAGGATCATTGTCCTGCTGCAGAACCCAAGTTCGTTTCAGCTTGAGTACACGAACAGATGGTCGGACATTCTCCTTCAGGATCTCTTCGTAGACAGCAGAATTCATAGTTCCTTTTATCACGGCAAGTCTTCCAGGTCCTGAAGCAGCAAAACAGCCCCAGACCATCACACTACCACCACCATATTTTACTGTTGGTATAATGTTCTTTTTATGAAATACAGTGTTCCTTCTACGCCAGATATACTTGGACACACACCTTCCAAAGAGTTCCACTTTTGTCTCATCGGTCCACAGAATGTTGTCCCAAAAGTCTTGGGGATCATCAAGATGTGTTGTGGAGAAATTGAGACGAGCTTTGATGTTCTTTTTGCTCAGCAGTGGTTTTCTCCTTGGAACTCTGCCATGCAGGCCATTTTTGCCCAGTCTTTTCCTGATGGTGGAGGCATGAACGCTGACCTTAACTGAGGCAAGTGAGGCCTGCAGTTCCTTGGACGTTGTTGTGGGGTCTTTTGTGACCTCTTGGATGAGTCGTCGCTGCGCTCTTGGGGTAATTTTGGGCGGCCGGCCACTCCTGGGAAGGTTCACCACTGTTCCATGTCTTCGCCATTTGTGGATAATGGCTCTCACTGTGGTTCGCTGGATTCCCAAAGCTTTGGAAATGGCTTTATAACCCTTTCCAGACTGATAGATCTCAATTACTTTCTTTCTCAATTGTTCCTGAATTTCTTTGGGTCTCGGCATGATGTGTAGCTTTTAAGGATCTTCTGGTGGACCTTACTGTGTCAAGCAGCTCCTATTTAAGTGATGCCTTGATTGTGAACAGGTGTGGCAATAATCAGGCCTGGGTGTGGCTAGAGAAATTGAACTCAGGTGTGGACAACCACAGTTATAGTATGTTTTAACAAGGGGGGCAATCACTTTTTCACACAGGGCCATGATGGTTTGGATTTTTTTTCACCTTTAATAATAAACACCTTCATTTACAAATTGCATTTTGTGTTTACTTGTGTTGTCCTTGACTATTGTTTAAATTGGTTTGATGTTCCGAAACACTTAAGTGTGACAAACATGCAAAGGAACAGGAAATGAGGAAGGGGGCAAACACTTTTTCACACCACTGTATGTATGTATGTATGTATGTATGTGTATGTATGTATGTATGTATGTATATATGTATGTATATATGTGTATATATATATATTGTGTGTGTGTGTGTGTGTATATGTATATATATATATATATACAGGTCCTTCTCAAAAAATTAGCATATTGTGATAAAGTTCATTATTTTCTGTAATGTACTGATAAACATTAGACTTTCATATATTTTAGATTCATTACACACAACTGAAGTAGTTCAAGCCTTTTCTTGTTTTAATATTGATGATTTTGGCATACAGCTCATGAAAACCCAAAATTCCTATCTCAAAAAATTAGCATATCATGAAAAGGTTCTCTAAACAAGCTATTAACCTAATCATCTGAATCAACTAATTAACTCTAAACACCTGCAAAAGATTCCTGAGGCTTTTAAAAACTCCCAGCCTGGTTCATTACTCAAAACCGCAATCATGGGTAAGACTGCCGACCTGACTGCTGTCCAGAAGGCCATCATTGACACCCTCAAGCAAGAGGGTAAGACACAGAAAGAAATTTCTGAACGAATAGGCTGTTCCCAGAGTGCTGTATCAAGGCACCTCAGTGGGAAGTCTGTGGGAAGGAAAAAGTGTGGCAGAAAACGCTGCACAACGAGAAGAGGTGACCGGACCCTGAAGAAGATTGTGGAGAAGGACCGATTCCAGACCTTGGAGGACCTGCGGAAGCAGTGGACTGAGTCTGGAGTAGAAACATCCAGAGCCACCGTGAACAGGCGTGTGCAGGAAATGGGCTACAGGTGCCGCATTCCACAGGTCAAGCCACTTTTGAACCAGAAACAGCGGCAGAAGCGCCTGACCTGGGCTACAGAGAAGCAGCACTGGACTGTTGCTCAGTGGTCCAAAGTACTTTTTTCGGATGAAAGCAAATTTTGCATGTCATTCGGAAATCAAGGTGCCAGAGTCTGGAGGAAGACTGGGGAGAGGGAAATGCCAAAATGCCTGAGGTCCAGTGTCAAGTACCCACAGTCAGTGATGGACTGGGGTGCCATGTCAGCTGCTGGTGTTGGTGCTCTGTGTTTTATCAAGGGCAGGGTCAATGCAGCTAGCTATCAGGAGATTTTGGAGCACTTCATGCTTCCATCTGCTGAAAAGCTTTATGGAGATGAAGATTTCATTTTTCAGCACGACCTGGCACCTGCTCACAGTGCCAAAACCACTGGTAAATGGTTTACTGACCATGGTATTACTGTGCTCAATTGGCCTGCCAACTCTCCTGACCTGAACCCCATAGAGAATCTGTGGGATATTGGGAAGAGAAAGTTGAGAGACGCAAGACCCAACACTCTGGATGAGCTTAAGGCCGCTATCGAAGCATCCTGGGCCTCCATAACACCTCAGCAGTGCCACAGGCTGGTTGCCTCCATGCCACGCCGCATTGAAGCAGTCATTTCTGCAAAAGGATTCCCGACCAAGTATTGAGTGCATAACTGAACATAATTATTTGAAGGTTGACTTTTTTTGTATTAAAAACACTTTTCTTTTATTGGTCGGATGAAATATGCTAATTTTTTGAGATAGGATTTTTGGGTTTTCAGGAGCTGTATGCCAAAATCATCAATATTAAAACAAGAAAAGGCTTGAACTACTTCAGTTGTGTGTAATGAATCTAAAATATATGAAAGTCTAATGTTTATCAGTACATTACAGAAAATAATGAACTTTATCACAATATGCTAATTTTTTGAGAAGGACCTGTATATATATATATATATATATATATATATATATATATATATAAAAATAAATATAGTGTGTGTGTGTGTATATATATATATATATATATATATATATATATATATATATATGAGAGAGAGTACTTTTGCTGAGGCCCTAGAGAATGAAATGGCTGGTGTTGCAATTTGTCGCACAGTATTTGCACAACAATTTTTCAAATGCAATTTTTTTGGGTGAAAAAATGCATTTTAATCGAGGTTGATGCAAAGAAACACTAAATGTAAAATATAAAAGATATTATGACGAGTAAATGGAGATGCATATCGCACTTTAAAATTTGAAATGGCGACAAAGTGATACCGAATAAATCTCCATAGGCAAAGCTTTAAAAAATGTTTACAGATTACCAGAGTTCTAGAGGAGGTGTAGAGCTAGAAGTATTGTTCTCTCTATAATGTTTTCAGCAATACCTCAATACCAACACCATTTACATAATTGTGTGCAAGCTGCGTAAGGCTGCTTTCACACTGGGGCGGGAGCGGCGTCGGCGGTAAAGCGCCGCTATTTTTAGCGGCGATTTACCGTCGTTTTAGCGGCGGTCTGCGGGCGCTAGCGGGGTGGTTTTAACCCCCCGCTAGCGGCCGAAAAAGGTGTTAAACCCGCCGCTGCAGCGGCGCTTTGCCGGCGGTATTGCCGCGGTGTCCCATTGATTTCAATGGGTAGGAGCGGTGAATACACCGCTCCAAAGATGCGGCTAGCAGGACTTTTCTCACCGTCCTGCCAGCGCATCGCTCCAGTGTGAAAGCCCTCCGGCTTTCACACTGGAGGGAAAGGGGCCGGTTTTTTTCAGGCGCTACACAGGCGCTATTTTTAGCGCTGTAACGCCTGAATACCGCCCCAGTGTGAAAGCAGCCTAAGGCCGCGTACACACGGGCGGACTGTTCGCCCAACCTTGTCCGCTGAACAGTGTTTGGGCGGACAGTCCGCTCGTGTGTGGGCTTTCAGCGGACAGTTTCAGCGGACAGTTGGACGGACAAAGTCTTTCGGAAATTCCGAAAAACTGTCCGCTGAAACTGTGTTTGAGCGAACAGTCCGCCCGTGTGTGGGCTTGTCCGCTGTACTTTCGAAATGAGCGGACTGTTCCCGCTCGGAAAGTCCGCCCATTTCGAGCGCGTGTACAGGTAGGCGGGGCCCGCGAAGGAGACGTCGCGGGCTCCGCCGCCTGGAATGGGCTTAAAGGGGAACCCCAACGCCGAAAAAAATCGGCGTGGGGGTTCCCCCCAAGTCCACACCAGACCCTTGTCCGAGCACGCTACCCGGCCGGCCAGGAAAGGGGGGCGAGCGAGCGCGCCCCCCCTCCTGAGCCGTACCAGGCCGCGTGCCCTCAACATGGGGGGTGCCTTGGGGAAGGGGGGGCCGCGCGGCCCCCCCACCCCAAAGCACCTTGTCCCCATGTTGATGAGGACAAGGGCCTCTTCCCGACAACCCTGGCCGTTGGTTGTCGGGGTCTGCGGGCGGGGGGCTTATCGGAATCCGGGAGCCCCCTTTAAGAAGGGGGCCCCCGGATACCGGCCCCCCACCCTATGTGAATGAGTATGGGGTACAATGTACCCCTACCCATTCACCTGTGAACTAAAGTACAATAAAAAACACAACACAGAGAAAAAATATTTTATTGCACAGCTCCGGGGGTCTTCCGTCTTCGGGGGTCTTCTCGCCGGACTCCTCCGCTATGTGTGTGTAGCTCTTTTGCTAGCGGAGGAGTCCGGCTTTCTTCCTCCCCGCCGCCGGCCTCTTCTCCCGACTTCGGGGGTCTTGTCCCCCTCTTCGGTTCTTCTGCCGGGCCACCGCGCCTGGTCCGGTGGCCCGGTCTTCTGTCGCCGTCTTCCGTTCTTCTGTCGCCGCCTTCGGTTCTTCTGCCGGGCCACCGCGCCTTCTTGTAGCTCTTTTACAGGCGGTGGCCCGGTCTTCTGTCGCCGCCGCCGCCTTCCGTTCTTGTTCTTCTTCTTGTTCTTCTTCTTCTCCTGGAGATGTTGACTCGACGAGCTCTCCGGCCGGAATGCCAGGGACGCGCTCCGCTGCCACTTATATAGTGACAATGGGGCGGTGTCACATGGTATATGTCACATGGGTTGGTCACATGGGTTGATGTCACATGGGGACTATGACATCGTAAGGGGGCGGGGACACCATGTGACCAACCCATGTGACATATACCATGTGACACCGCCCCATTGTCACTATATAAGTGACCGCACAGCGCGGCTCTGGCATTCCGGCCGGAGAGCTCGTCGAGTCAACATCTCCAGGAGAAGAAGAAGAACAAGAACGGAAGGCGGCGGCGGCGACAGAAGACCGGGCCACCGCCTGTAAAAGAGCTACAAGAAGGCGCGGTGGCCCGGCAGAAGAACCGAAGGCGGCGACAGAAGAACGGAAGACGGCGACAGAAGACCGGGCCACCGGACCAGGCGCGGTGGCCCGGCAGAAGAACCGAAGAGGGGGACAAGACCCCCGAAGTCGGGAGAAGAGGCCGGCGGCGGGGAGGAAGAAAGCCGGACTCCTCCGCTAGCAAAAGAGCTACACACACATAGCGGAGGAGTCCGGCGAGAAGACCCCCGAAGACGGAAGACCCCCGGAGCTGTGCAATAAAATATTTTTTCTCTGTGTTGTGTTTTTTATTGTACTTTAGTTCACAGGTGAATGGGTAGGGGTACATTGTACCCCATACTCATTCACATAGGGTGGGGGGCCGGTATCCGGGGGCCCCCTTCTTAAAGGGGGCTCCCGGATTCCGATAAGCCCCCCGCCCGCAGACCCCGACAACCAACGGCCAGGGTTGTCGGGAAGAGGCCCTTGTCCTCATCAACATGGGGACAAGGTGCTTTGGGGTGGGGGGGCCGCGCGGCCCCCCCTTCCCCAAGGCACCCCCCATGTTGAGGGCACGCGGCCTGGTACGGCTCAGGAGGGGGGGCGCGCTCGCTCGCCCCCCTTTCCTGGCCGGCCGGGTAGCGTGCTCGGACAAGGGTCTGGTGTGGACTTGGGGGGAACCCCCACGCCGATTTTTTTCGGCGTTGGGGTTCCCCTTTAAGCCCATTCCAGGCGGCGGAGCCCGCGACGTCTCCTTCGCGGGCCCCGCCTACCTGTACACGCGCTCGAAATGGGCGGATTTGCCTCCGCCTTACGTGGGCGAGTCCGTTCATTTCAAAAGTTGAGCGAACTGTTTGCCCAACCTTGTTCGTCAAACAGTCCGCTCGTGTGTGGGCAAGTCCGCTCATGCAAATTTTGAGCGGACTGTTTGATGAAACTGTTTGCCGAACAAGGTTGGGCGAACAGTCCGCCCGTGTGTACGCGGCCTAAGTGTTCATGGAGACACTTTTGAATTTTTTTTTTTTTTTTTTATTTGTCCATTTTAATTTTGTTCTCACTTATCCCTATCACAAAAAATGTAAACCTCCCTCGCTAGAAATATGGCATGACAGGTCCACCTTTTTTATAGAGACATCTGGGGGTCTGTAAAACCCCAGATCTCTCCTCTACCCTGCAAAGCATATGATAAAGCTGTCTGCTTTCCAGAAGGCAGTGTTTACATCTGATAGAACAGGAAGTGACATCATGCCGCCACCTTCTGGCCAACCTGGACCATAGAGATGGTCGTGGACCGTCTGGTCCACAGCCAGCTCTATGATGATCCAGTGGACCTGCCCAATCAGACAATCAGCTCCCCAATTTACACTGGACAGCCCAGAGAAGTTCTGATGGGTGGCGCCCCCCTCCCACTGCCTGTTATAAAAGCAATCCAGCCTCTAATTAGCCGCTAGGGTGGCTTTTACAATAGAGGGAATCAGCTGAAGAAAAAAAATACTGTCAATGATGTCTATAGCTGCAGGGATCATCCTGGTACAAACGACAAACTCGAGGATGATGTCCACCCGGCGGGAAGTGGGGGTTTAAGTGGTCAAATCGGGACCCTGGTGATTTCAATGGGCGGTGCCACCCATCAGGCTCTGCAGCCAGAGTTTGAAAATACTGCAAAACATCACGGCATGTGTACAGCCCCATCGGCCCAGGGGTAGTAAAATCTCTGCCACCAGCATGAAATTACCCCAAGACTCTTGCGCCTGAATGTAGCCACCTTTTTTAAGGTGGCGCTGATTCCAAGGTTTTCTTCTTTTCCAAAGGCAGTTTCTGCTTTTCGCCTCAAAAAGGGCATTGTTCCTCCAGTCCAAAAAAAGGCAAATTTTGCTCTCATTCTTTTGAAAGAAAACATCAGACATCTTGGTCTCTGACCATTGAGTGTGACGCCACCTTTTAGAACAACCACAGCCTAGAGGTGGCATCTGATGGTTGCCACACCCTCCCAGACGACTCTGTAACTATGAACGGGTAACCTGTAAAGTTTTTTTTTTTTTAAAGCTTTGCCCATGGAGATTTTTAAGTACTGTAGTTTGTCGTCATTCCACAAGCTTGCGCAATTTTAAAGCGTGACAGGTTAGGTATTTGGCGTAACATTTTTCACATTAAACAAAAATAATTGATAATTGGGATTACTTTAGTGTGGGTTTTTTTTTGTTTGTTTTTTAAAACCATCAAATGCAAAAAGTTCCAGAAGAAAAGGTCTGGGCAGCAAGTGGATAAATAGCTCGATCTCAGTTTTTGCTGACAACACAAAAATAAGCAGGGCAATACCCGCGCACAGTGGCGTCTCTAGGGGGTGGCTTTTGGGGCTGTAGCCCCGAATCTGGGGCCCATGGCCCCAAGTCTCTGCAGGGGTCCCCAAGGGGAGGAGAGGCTCTCTGGGGACCCTGATTTAAGGAGGGAGGCTCTCTCGGGACCCTGATTTAAGGAGGGGGGCCTCTCTGGGGGGCCCTGAGGTAAGTGGGGGGCCCTGATGTAAGTGGGGGCCTCTCTGGTTGGCCCTGATGTAAGTGGGGGCTCTCTCTGGTTGGCCCTGTTGTAAGTGGGGGCTCTCTCTGGGGGCCCTGATGTAAGTGGGGGGCCTCTCTGGGAGCCCTGTTGTAAGTGGGGGGGCTCTCTGGGGGGCCCTGATGTAAGTGGGGGTCTCTCTGGGGGGCCCTGATGTAAGTGGGGGTCTCTCTGGGGGGCCCTGATGTAAGTGGGGGGCCTCTCTGGGGGGCCCTGATGTAAGTGGGGGGCCTCTCTGGGGGGCCCTGAGGTAAGTGGGGGGCCTCTCTGGGGGGCCCTGATGTAAGTGGGGGGCCCTGATGTAAGTGGGGGGCCTCTCTGGGGGGCCCTGTTGTAAGTGGGGGCTCTCTCTGGGGGCCCTGATGTAAGTGGGGGGCCTCTCTGGGGGCCCTGATGTAAGTGGGGGGCCTCTCTGGGGGGCCCTGTTGTAAGTGGGGGGGGCTCTCTGGGGGGCCCTGATGTAAGTGGGGGGGCTCTCTGGGGGGCCCTGATGTAAGTGGGGGGGCTCTCTGGGGGGCCCTGATGTAAGTGGGGGGGCTCTCTGGGGGGCCCTGATGTAAGTGGGGGGCTCTCTGGGGGGCCCTGATGTAAGTGGGGGGCTCTCTGGGGGGCCCTGATGTAAGTGGGGGGCTCTCTGGGGGGCCCTGATGTAAGTGGGGCTCTCTGGGGGGCCCTGTTGTAAGTGGGGGGCTCTCTGGGGGCCCTGTTGTAAGTGGGGGGGGCTCGGGTTGCCCTGATGTAAGTGGGGTGCTCTCTGGGGGGCCCTGATGTAAGTGGGGCTCTCTGGGGGCCCTGATGTAAGTGGGGGGCCTCTCTGGGGGCCCTGTTGTAAGTGGGGGGCTCTCTGGGGGGCCCTGATGTAAGTGGGGGGGCCCTGATGTAAGTGGTGGGGCTCTCTGGGGGCCCTGATGTAAGTGGGGGGGGTTCTCTGGGGATATATATACACACACACGCACGTATGTTATATAAATGTGTATGCCCGCCCAAGCGTATGACTTTCTTTACTACTTTGCTATGGGTTCTACCCCCAGATCCTTTGTACATCTAGCAACGCCCCTGCCTGCACAGAAGGGTGGAGAAACATTACAAGATAACTGTAGTAATATGACTGAACAGAAGTGACTAGGTCCATATAAATTCATATATCTTAGCGTGTATATTCAGACTCGAGTTAAGATCACTAGTTCTGTTTTTCAGCATTTGTAGCAGGCTTTTGTATAAAGCACATATAACAAAAAATAGAGTACAGCAGCATCTTTCCATATAAAGCTTTTGTGGTAAGACTGGGACATTTTCCTGTGTAAAGGGGAGCACCAGAGGCATGACTGAGTCATGGAAACAGATGGCATGGTTACTATGGTTGCTATGGTTAGCCATGTTTAAGGGGTTGGGCATTTGAGTATTGACGATGTGAAATGTTTGGTTGATAACGTATATAATTTGTATACCCGCCCAGAATTAAATCAGATGGCTTTGAACGTTTAGACTTTGCAGGCATCTCTTTTGTGTGCATCAAGAAGCTATCTCCTCAGTACTGAGAGGGTCCTGTGAGTGTGGTAATTGCCGTGATTTTACCTAGCTGGTCTTGTCGGTTATATAGAAATACCGTTTGATTCCACTTCAGTGACCTCAATAAATTAAGGGGATGGGCAACTACATGGCAAATGAGGTGTAATATTGAGAAAAGGAAAGTAATGCACTAGACAGAGAGCCTCCTGGGGGGGGGGATTCCAGGATGGAGAGCCTCCTGGGCGGGGGGGGGGGGGGGATTCCAGGATGGAGAGCCTCCTGGGCGGAGGGATGATTCCCGGATGGAGAACCTCCTGGGGGGGGGGGGGGGATTCCCGGATGGAGAACCTCCTGGGGGGGGGGGATTCCCGGATGGAGAACCTCCTGGGGGGGGGGGGATTCCCGGATGGAGAACCTCCTGGGGGGGGGGATTCCCGGATGGAGAACCTCCTGGGGGGGGGGGGATTCCCGGATGGAGAACCTCCTGGGGGGGGGGGGGATTCCCGGATGGAGAACCTCCTGGGGGGGGGATTCCCGGATGGAGAACCTCCTGGGGGGGGGGGGGATTCCCGGATGGAGAGCCTCCGGGGGGGATTTCAGGATGGAGAGCCTCCTGGGGGGGGGGGGGGGGGGGGGGATTCCCGGATGGAGAACCTCCTGGGGGGGATTTCAGGATGGAGAGCCTCCTGGGGGGGGGGATTTCAGGATGGAGAGCCTCCTGGGGGGGGGATTTCAGGATGGAGAGCCTCCTGGGGGGGGGATTTCAGGATGGAGAGCCTCCTGGGGGGGGATTTCAGGATGGAGAGCCTCCTGGGGGGGGGGGGGGATTCCAGGATGGAGAGCCTCCTGGGGGGGGGGGGGATTCCAGGATGGAGAGCCTCCTGGGGGGGAGGATTCCAGGATGGAGAGCCTCCTTGGGGGGGAGGATTCCAGGATGGGATGGAGAGCCTCCTGGGGGGGAGGATTCCAGGATGGAGAACCTCCTGGGGGGATTCCGGAAAGGAGAGCCACCCGGGGGGGGGGGGGGGGATTCCAGGATCGAGCGATAGAGTTGCTTAATTCTGCATAAAACATTTAAGTGTCATTTCATGAGATAATTTATGAGGGTGTGTTTAGGGGGCGGAAAAGGGACGGGCAGGGTAGGGGTTGGGTGGGGTAACTGGTGGCTAGTAACCCTTGAGGCCTGGCTAGTAGCTCGGGGACTTGACATTTTGTGCCCTGCTATGTATGCTATTGTTAAATTGAGTGGCAGTCGCATTTAATGTTCACATCTGACCTGTAACATTCTCCTCTTTCTTCAGTTCCTATGTTTCAGAACCACCCCTTCCGCAATATCCACAACTCCAACCACCTATCAATGCCTGGCGAATTCGGCACATACCACAACAACTCCCCAATACCTCGAGGGGCATGGAGGGGCCACCACAGAATGAACAGAAGGAGGGAGGGAAGCTAGTGCGCCCGTATCACCGACCTCCACCATATTCATCCCGGATCTAGCAGCTAGAGAAACCAATGATGTCCATCAGTGGGCAATGTACACCTCTGTTTGCCTTACCCCCCCCCCCCCCCTTTCTACCTCCTGTTATCTCCCCATAAAGGCACGGCACTACGTGTCCTGGGAAAATGGACTAAAACCATTGGTCGTAGAAGGTTTTTTTTTTGCACTTTTTCTCGTTTTTTGAAAGTTGTTCTTCATTTCAAGAACTCAAAATAATTCCTTCTAAGTATTGACGCTGATCTCTTGGCACCAAAACATTGGTTTGGCCTGGAAAGTTTAACTCCAGGATCCATTCAAGCAGAATTGGGCCATTTTTTTCCTCCCGGAGAGCCCCACGATTTCATTCCAGGAGGACTTTCACATGCCTTGGACTTTTAAAATGTATTTGTTGTGAAGAGAAAAGTCTTTTTTTTTCAGGGTTTGCTGCTAAGTGATGTTGAACATCTCTCGTTCTTTGAAGAAAGTTGGTTACACTGAAGTGTTCAAAGATTTTCTTATGTTTAAAGCACTTTTTGTTTTGTATGTTTTATTCTGAAAATGTGTTGTTGTTGCATAGTTATATATTAAGAGGTCTAACGACAGTATTTTATATTTCCCTGTTTTTGTGAAGTGACTGTTGCTAAAAAAAATCTTTTTCAGTACCCCCCTTGCAAGGAAAAGATACTTAATATTGTGATATTCTATAAGAAACCCTTTAAATAAAAGCCACCTGTAGCCCATAGATGGTTCAAATGTTGGCCGGTTCAGCATGGACCATCTATGGCCAACTTGGTGAAGTGTTAGCCTCTAGATCCAGCCGAATTCCATACCATCACTCAATTGCAAGGTACAATATTTGCTTCATATACTGAATGGGAGAGAAGGTTGCTTGAGATTCAAGAGCTATTGAAGGTGTGTGCTTCGGGCAGATCCTACGCAATGGGGAAAATCCATTGCCGTCAACGGGCAAAATTTTGGAAAATTCAGCTGTCCGTATTTTATTTTTCAGGGCATTGGTCAACTGGCTTTTTTGAGGCTCTTCCATCTTTGCAGTACGTTACGGGTGCTCTTGAACATAAGTGGACTTGCAGATTGTTATGTTTGCTGTGAAATTGTTTTAAAAGCTGTGAAAGACCATGACCTCGTTTATTTTAACGTGAACCTGTAAAGAAAGGAGATATAAGCCATACCCACCCTCCACCTGCCCAGAGGTTCCTCCTGTGTTTTTTTTAGGGGAGCCCTCTAGTTATGAGCACACTTCCTCCACCCCATCCCATGACCTTCAGTTCCAAGCTTTGCCACCTCCCCGTCCCCCATCCAGTCTGGGCCCAGAAAGTGTCCAAAGAGGGGCCTTTACTTTGGTCTGACAGGAAGTGTTAATCCTGGGTATGAGGCAACCCCAGCTAGCACAGAGCCAGTTTGATGCCAGCTGCCAAAACTTCAGCATGCTGCTGGAAGTGACAAAACCATGCTGAGTGATGCTGCAAACCCACCTATACAATTCAGACTTTTACTTCATCCAATGTCATTTTTCATTGCTGGAGGTTGGGAGGCAACATATTTAGTTTTGGTTATTAAATGTTCCTGGTTATGTTTTGATAGCTGGGGTAGTGATGGTTGCTGGCTGTGCACCAATAGCTGGGGAGTGATGGTTGCTGGCTGTGCACCAATAGCTGGGGAGTGATGGTTGCTGGCTGTGCACCAATAGCTGGGGAGTGATGGTTGCTGGCTGTGCACCAATAGCTGGGGAGTGATGGTTGCTGGCTGTGCACCAATAGCTGGGGAGTGATGGTTACTGGCTGTGCACCAATAGCTGGGAGTGATGGTTACTGGCTGTGCACCAATAGCTGGGAGTGATGGTTGCTGGCTGTGCACCAATAGCTGGGGTAGTGATGGTTACTGGCTGTGCACCAATAGCTGGGTAGTGATGGTTGCTGGCTGTGCACCAATAGCTGGGGTAGTGATGGTTGCTGGCTATGTGCCAATAGCTGGGGTAGTGATGGTTACTGGCTGTGCGCAAATAGCTGGGGTAGTGATGGTTACTGGCTGTGCACCAATAGCTGGGGAGTGATGGTTACTGGCTGTGCACCAATAGCTGGGGAGTGATGGTTACTGGCTGTGCACCAATAGCTGGGGGAGTGATGGTTACTGGCTGTGCACCAATAGCTGGGGAGTGATGGTTACTGGCTGTGCACCAATAGCTGGGGAGTGATGGTTACTGGCTGTGCACCAATAGCTGGGGGAGTGATGGTTACTGGCTGTGCACCAATAGCTGGGGAGTGATGGTTACTGGCTGTGCACCAATAGCTGGGGAGTGATGGTTACTGGCTGTGCACCAATAGCTGGGGAGTGATGGTTACTGGCTGTGCACCAATAGCTGGGGAGTGATGGTTACTGGCTGTGCACCAATAGCTGGGGTAGTGATGGTTACTGGCTGTGCACCAATAGCTGGGGTAGTGATGGTTACTGGCTGTGCACCAATAGCTGGGGTAGTGATGGTTACTGCTGTGCACCAATAGCTGGGTAGTGATGGTTGCTGGCTGTGTGCCAATAGCTGGGGTAGTGATGGTTGCTGGCTGTGTGCCAATAGCTGGGGTAGTGATGGTTACTGGCTGTGCGCAAATAGCTGGGGTAGTGATGGTTACTGGCTGTGCACCAATAGCTGGGGTAGTGATGGTTGCTGGCTGTGGACCAATAGCTGGGCTGGTCCTGGTGCTGGCTGCGCACCAATAGCTGGGCTGGTGCTGGCTGCGCACCAATAGCTGGGCTGGTGCTGGCTGCGCACCAATAGCTGGGCTGGTGCTGGCTGTGCACCAATAGCTGTTCTGGTTGCTGGCTGTGCATCAATAGCTGTGCTGGTTGCTGGCTGTGCATCAATAGCTGTGCTGGTTGCTGGCTGTGCACCACTAACTGGGGGGGGGGGGGGGGGTTGCTGGCTGTGCACCACTAACTGGGGGGGGGGGGGGTTGCTGGCTGTGCCCCAATAGCTGGGGTGGTGCTGGTTGCTGGTGATTACTATACCCACTATTGAGCAGAATCTGTCCACTTAAGAGTCAGACTCCAAGGCCTTGTTACGGATGGAGTGGGGGAGGGGTTGGGGTCCCTATTGGAGACTTTCTTCCTCAATTTTCATCACCAAGTTGGGAAATAAGAATCCAAGTTTGCTAAAGTGCTGCTTTAAGACCCTTTTCATGGTTATCTGCTGGGTCACTCACCCCACTTCTCAGGGCTATGGTGGTGATATCACCCAACCTAGTGTGGCCTTAAGGTGAGGATTCACAGTTTTCTCATTTTGTACTTCATTTCTTTAAATGCAGCAGGAGGAATGAGACTCGGCTTGTTACAGTACAGAATTAGATAATACACTTTTCATTATCGGTTCGAAGCTGGAGTTTGATACGTTGTTGCTGGGTTTTCAGCAGAGGTCCGAGCGATCCATTGCCTCTGTCCATTAGTTTTGGGTGGATGGTCGCTTTAAGTGTCTGTACATTTCCCTGTAGTTCCTCTAGGGGGGGGGGGGGAGTATGTGCAAGGTTCCCGCCCCCGAGGGGAAGTAGCAACAAGTGATGTAGAAAGACCTTTCTTTTGTTTTTCTGTCTATTTAACCCCATCATGGCTGCGTTGGTATGCAGTATAGGTGGGGGGACCTGAGCCACCTTGTACATAGTTTGTCGGTATGTTTGTTTTTGTATTCTGCTGACATTTCAATGTTTGTTTGTTTTTGTTTTTTTTGTTAATGTTCAGATACATTTATTTTTCTGCATTTTGCAATAAAGTGTTTCTATAAAAATCTGCAATTGTGCTTTTTTTTTTTTTTTTTTTTTTTTTTTTACTATTATTATATTCATTTTATTATATTCATTTTAGTTATTATATTTATGCATTTTATTTAATTTATTATTATTTATTTATTTTATTTAGTTATGTTTTTACCACTTCCCGCTTGGCCTACAGCAGAATGACCGCCGGGCGGTGGGTTTCGTTATCCTGACTGGTCATCATATGACATCTTTCAGGATAACAAGCCAGCGTGGCGATCGGTGTGCTGTGTGCGTCACTCTTGACTCGCCACATCTCTGATTGTGGTAAAGAGCCTCTAACGGAGGCTTTTTAGCACGTGATCAGCTGTGACCGATCGCAGCGTGAACCAGGAAGTGCCCGTAATCAGCTTTTCCTCTGTTCACGCTGACAGGGAGAGCTGATCAGCGCAGAATAGGAAGAGGCAGATTAGGAAGACTGCCTAGCAACAGGGGTTTCTGGTAAGTTAAAAAAAAAAAAATTCAATTTTTATTTTTATTTTTTTTAAGAATATTAATCCTGTTATCAGGGTGGCCCTCCACTTTAAATC